>NW_015159747.1:409957-421456 GCF_001447785.1 Gekko japonicus
GTCCTTCTCCTCTGAGGTCTGGAGGACATCTTGGCCCTCCCGGGGTCGCCACACCGACTGCATTTGGCCTGTCACAACATACAGAGAGAGAGAGATCAACTTACCTGAAGGTGTTTTCAGAGAGGAACGGCATTCGACTTGCCCTTGCAGTAGCCCTGTTTGCATATACTGCTTAGAAGGAGGTCCCTTCTCTTACCTCTTTCCTCTCGCCTTTTACTTGTCCTGTTACTTCTTGTTAAGATTAATGTTATGCTGTTGTTTTTTTGAGTTCTTCCTGTATTATAGTTCTGTACTACATTGCTTTTGGGAGCACCAAAACTGAGCCAGGGGTGACTCCCACCACAGGAAACAGGAAGAAGTTGAACTTAGTCCTGCCTCCCTGAAGATGGATGGGAATCACCCATACAAGATGTCCTCCAGACCTCAGAGGAGAAGGACCCTTCACGGTGAGTAACCAATGGTCGTTCTCAGCTTTCTCTCCTTCCCATCTCATGGTAGTAACTCCCTGGGAAGTGTCTTGCCAAGTTGCAAAAGTGGTGTGGTAGCAAGTTGTTCAGGTGAGCTGTGTGGCAGGCACTTCTGGGCCCAGCCAAATCGTGCAAGTTTTGCTGGGCCCAGGTGAGTTGCATCTGGATGAGTTATGTAAATTGCCTGGGAGCTGCCCGGCCCCAGCAAGTCCTCCCACCAGGGCAAGGGTGGACTGTGAAGCAAAAATAGCCCCAGCAAGGGCCTGCCCCCTCACCTTCCTTTTACTGACAGAAACCAAGGTTTGAAGGTTGGAAGTAGCAACTCCCATAGTGGCCACTGAAATCTCAGAGAGCGTACATTTCTTAAAGGTACATGTACTGCTGCTATTATTTGCATTTCTTAAAATCCCCCCTTTGTTAAGATTTAAGATTTATCTGCAAAACCTGGGGCTTTTCTCAGTCTTCTAAGAATATCTGCCTTGTATGTTCCTGGCTCCAGTGTCTGAATTTAAATATCCACAGATTAGGTCTTGTTGAGAATTGTTGATGAAATCGAAATGTTGGTTTATCTAGCTCAGTGTGATCTACTTGCAGCAGCTCTTCTGGAGTCTCATGCAGAGATCCATTATATTTCCCAACAATTTCTGTGTGAGATCCTTTTATCTGCAGATGCTAGGGTCTGAACCTGTACTCAGGCCTTCTACACGCAAAGGGTTAAGGGTATTTTCTACTGCAGAGATGAAAACCCTCTCATTAAACCTGGAAAGTTTTCCGGATGTGAATACAGAGCACTCCAGACAACTTATGTGGCCATTAATGTAAATAATTATACATTTAAGTATACGGAATTGACTTGTCCTGTCTGTTTATCATTCATATGACTTTAGAGCTTATTACCTCTGAACATGGGAGTTCCATTTAGTCACTGTGGCTGTCAGCCACTGATGAACCTGTACTCTGTGAATTTGTGCAACCTACCTGCAGGCCAACTGAACTAATGTTGAATTTAAGCCTTTAAAGTCATGTAATCTAGTTGACATCACTCCATCCTGTTCCAGAAAGCCTACATAAAATTTGGGGACCAGTGTAGGAGAGTAGATTGGGCTATCCCCATTCCTTTTGCCATTAGAGCACAGTCATTTCTGTTGAATCATAAGGTGGAGAATCCATGAAGAAGTGGGTTGCAGGTTGTATAGTCTCTGTGCCGGAGACCTTCTCCGATCATCCTATTGCAAATACCACAAATAAGGACAAAAGTATTCTCCAAAGCCTACCGGTAGATAGTCCCTGATGTATTTCAGTAGGTTAAACTGTAGGGTGGGCCCCAGCCCAATTGGCACTGAGATGCTTTTGAAAAATGTTCATTTTTATCAGAGGCTGTCCTCAAGCTTCCAGAAAGGCCAGACATGCTATGGTATCACTGCGTGGTCATCAAGGGTGTGGTATTTTGGCATTCGTTTCCCTGCTTGTTATATTAGCAACATCAAGTATCAATGAGCTCTGTGTATGACTGCTCTCTCTCTCTTTTTTGTTGTTTTGTTTCAGATGTATGAATCTCCTTGGAGAATTTTTGCTAAACTTCAGCTAAACTCTTTTAACTACCCCCCCCTCCAGCCCCATGTAGGGTACTCCAGATTTTGTTTTCGGTGAAAGGCGATACCAGCCATAGGTGAAAAAATCCTGAGATTATTTTCATACTAAGGATCACATTGGATTTCTGTTGTGAAACCCATACTGGCCAGAATGCTCATTTGCATTACAAATGTCTCTTGTCTGCTTCCCGTTTTCATTTCCACATTAATAATTATGATACGTATACATAAATCACCTGTGAGTCTCTTGCATGCTCTTTAAACTTCAGTTCTGCACTAAAGATCTAACATTCTTTTCTGTATCATTGCTGACCTGTGCAATTGACCCAATATCACAATGGAATTTTTGATCTTTTTTCTTTTTATGTGGATTTGTGGGAGGTGTGTTGAATCCTATTGTTTTATTGAACATGTATCGAGTGTTGTGAAATATGTAATTTCCCCACCAAAAACAAAACTCACAGATGTTCACTGTGTTACAAAGTGTTAATGGACAGCCAGTTTTAAATGTATACACATTTCAATCAAGTTATGTCAGCGCATGGTCATTTTTTATTCATTTGATTTTTTTTTATAATGCTGTAATGTCCACCCTCCAATCATCCTTTTTCTCCAGGGTAACTAATCTCTGTTATCCAGAGATCATAGAATCATAGAGTCACAGAGTTGAAAGGGGCCATACCGGCCCTCTAGTCCACCCCCCTGCTCAATACAGGATCAGCCATCCCTGACAAGTGTTTGTCCAGACACTCCTTAAAGACTACCAGTGAGGGGGAGCTCACCACCTCCCTAGGCAGCTGGTTCCACAGTTGTAATTCCAGGCGATCTCCAGCCCACTCTTTGGAGGTTGGCATCCCTTGATTGGTGCTTTCTCCCCCTCCCTTTGTTTATACACACACTTGCATTCGTTCATATCCTCTAATCACAAGACATTTGAAGCCTGGAAAATGTGAGATGATGACAACAGAAAATCTCTCATTGTGCAGCCACCGGTAATTACAGCTTCCACAATGGAACATTTTTTTTGTCTTGCTCCACCGAAGATCAAACCAAGCAGCTCGGCTCTGTGAAGTATTCCTCTCCAGGCCTGGCAAACCCTGGACCTTTCATTTTCCTTTTTCCTTTTTTTTTTGGTGTCTTCTAGTGTCCAGGATGCGTTGCTGTTTTCTTTCTCTTTTCCCCCCAGTGAGCTCGAATCAACGTTTCGCCTCCCTTTTCTGGGAACAAGATCAAAATTGTGTCTTGCATGCATGGACAACCACCGGTTATCCATTGAAAAGTTGATTTGGTTGCTTGCCTTTAAAATAAAAAAAAGCCCAGTGAGGTCTGGACCCTGAAAAGACACTTCTTGTTGGCAGGCTGCAGTATTTGTGCAGCTGTTCCCACAGGTCTGTCTTAATTTTTTTCCTTCCCCTTTTCAAAATCCGAGCGTAAATCGACATCTGTGTCGGGAGGGAGGGGGGGAAGAGAGGAGTGTGGCTTCTGACAGGGTCTGACAGGATCAGACGCGGAAGGACATTAAGCTTCTGCTAAGGTTAGGCAGCTACAGGGTGAATACAGTCTGTGTACATTCCTTAGACTTGTCTGTTTTTCTGGTTTGGATTTCCATTATTTGGAGTGGGGGTAAAATGACGAAACGAGGGGAATGCATTTCAGTAAAAACAAGTCATTCTGCTTGAAGGGGAGGGGGGGCTCAGGAAAGAGTTTGAAGGGTGCCAGCTGTGGATACCTTTGCATGTTGCTCTCGCACGGGGTACGCGGAGTCGGGAGAATAGTATTTCAACAGGACGAATTAAAAGCTCGTAAAAAGTGAAAGGGTCTCCTAATCGAGCTGGCTGTTTGTGGCTTGAATGGAAGAAGAGGAAAGTTCAAAGGTGCAGCTGATACCAGTACGAATGCCTACACAGACTGAGTCATACCATTGGTCTGTCTCCGTGCAGTGCTGCTTACTCTGACTGGTGGCACAGCAGCCTTCCGATCCTGCCTCTCCCCGCCCCATGAATGCCTCGGACAGAAGCCTTTCTTAGCCCTGCTGTCTGGAGTAATTTTTAGCTTGAGAAGTCAGGGGCTGCGTTTGGGACATTTGGTGTATAAAGCATGTGCCCTGTCAATGAGCTATGTAGGCCCTTCCCTTCTAAGTTTTTTTTAAAGGCCAACAACCCATCGGCTTACCGGTGGTGGAGGAGTGTTCAAATGCCATGCCTGATAACCCACAAGACATACTCTGCTGACCACCACCCCTGCCCCATGCTGAGCGTCCTCTGAAAAGTGGAGAAGGAAGGGATAGAGAATGACCACAGTTATTTATAATCAATGGGGTTGCCGATCTCCAGGTGGGGCCTGGAGATCCCCTCCCCCAAGCGACAGCTGATCTCCAAATGACAGAGCTCTGTTCCCCTGGAGGAAATGGCAGCTTTGGGAGGTGGTATCTATGGCATTATATTCCACCAAGGTCCTTCCCCTCCCTAAACCTGGCCTGTGGTATATTGGTATTGTTTTAAGAACAACTCTCAGGGGGCTCACTAGAAAGGACAGCCTCAGATACGGTTGCCAGCAGTGTTCCCTCTAAGCTGAGTTAGTGTGAGCTAGCTCGTAGTTTTTTAGCCTCCGGATCACACGTTTTTGCCTTAGCTCAGGAAGGATGGCTCCAGAGCAAACTAACTTATGCAGTTGCCAAATCGCTCATTCACAGCTTGAATGTCAGTAGCTCACAAAGTAGAATTTTGGCTCACAAGACTCCACAGCTTAGAGGGAGCACTGGTTGCCAGCTCTGGATTGGGAAACATCTGGAGATTTTGAGGGTGGAGCCTGAGGAGGGTGGGGTCTGGGGAGGGGAGGGACGTCAATGGCATAGAGTCCCCCTTCCAAAGCAGCCGTTTTCTCCAGGTGAACTGATCTCAGTTGCCTGAAGGTCAGTTATAACAGCAGGAGATCTCCAGCTATAGTATTCAATGGGCAAGGGTGGTGTTGAAGACATCAGCTCTCTGATTTCACTGCACAGAGAATATCTGTCTTTGTGAGCACTGGTAAAATATACCTGGCCCTTATTTCACCTAAAAGCTTGGAACATTCTTTTACCATTTCCTTTAAGACAGATGCATGTCGGGATAATATGAATTTGGGTAAGATCTATGTTTGACTTCACACTCAAGACGGCTGTGAACATTTTGCCCTGGATTCTCCAGGGGATCCATGGTTGTTGCATAACAGGAGATCAGTCCCAGGTTCCGTTAGGCTTGCCAGCCCCCAGGCGGAATTCGGAGATCTCATGGAATAACAAGAATTACAAGATTACATGGAATCACCAGATGACAGAGATCAGTCCCCCAGGAGAAAAAATGGCTGCTTTAGAGGCGGGACATTATGGTATCATATCCATACCGAGCTGTCTCCCCTCCCCAAACGTTGCCCTCCCTCGGCTATACCCCCAAATCTCCAGGAATTTCCCAATCTGGAACTGGCAACCCTAGGTTTAGTCCAAGGCATTTGCAGTTTAAAATGATTTCAGACAGAAGTGTTGGTGAGTGGGGGGGGGGGAAGGTTTTCTCTGCCTAAAACCCTTGTGACCTCCTGCCCATTAGAACAGACTGCACAGAGCTAGATGGATTCGCTAGTTAAACTCTGTATGCACATGCGTTACGTGCCATTAAGTTGCTTTTGTCTTATATAGACCCTATGAATTAATGACCTCCAAAACATGCTATTGTGAACAGCTTTGCTCAGGTCTTGCAAACTGAGGGCCCTCGTGGCTTCCTTGATTGAGTCCATCCATCTCGTGTTGGGTCTTCCTCTCCTCCTGCTGCCTTCAACTTTTCCTGGCATTATTGTCTTTTCTGGTGACTCCTGTCTTCTCGTCATGTGACCAAAGTACAAAAGCTTCAGTTTTGTCATTTTAGCTTCTAGGGAGAGTTCAGTCTTGATTTGATCTACAACCCACTTGTCTTTGTAGTCAACTATATATATATCAGATTAATAGTCCCCCCTGCTGTTTCTCATTAATAATTTGGCTTGATTAAATCGATTAAATCATATTGATCACATTGGGATCCCACCCTTTCCCCAGGAGCTCAGGGCATTGGGGGTGGGGGTTACCCTTTGTTATTCTCATAAGACTCTGGGATGCAGATTTGTCTGAGAGTGTCTTAAAATCACATAAATGAGAAGAGATTCAAACTTAGGTGTCCCCAATACAAGTTGAATCCTCCAGCCACTACACCACACTGTCTTTCTATGGAGTCTCCTTTTGCGGTGCCCTGCTGATGGCTATGCAAGTATGAACTAGAACATGTATGACTAGTGAACCTTCACGTTCAGAGGCAGTCAACCTCTGAATCCCAGAGCCAGGAGGCCACATCAGGTAAAGACCTCGGTCTCTGTGCTCTGCTGTTGGCCCTCAAAAGGAACTGGTTGGCCACTGTGTGAGACAGAATCCTGGACTAGATAGACCACTGGTCTGATCCAGTAGGGCTCTTCTTATGTTCTTATGATACAGGTTGATTGCTGTGTCTTGTGGAATGGGGACTGCCCTAAGTTTCCGTTTGGTCTCAACCCTTTATGGTACTTTGTTATGGTTTTGTGAGTGATGTGAACAGATTGCTGGAGCAGGACAGTTCAATCTTTAAATTCTTGTGCTGGGATTTGGGGTGCAGTTTCCGTGGTGACTCAGAGGTTAAGATCTTTAGTTTTAGTCTTTAGTTTGGCAGTTCGAGACCCTAGTGTCATGTGACAGAGTGAGCTCCCGTCTATGGCCCCAGCTCCTGCCAACCTAGCAGTTCGAAAGCAAGAAATTGCAAGTAGATAAATAGGTACCACTTTGGTGGGTAGGTAACAGCGTTCCGTGCGCCTCGGCATCTAGTCATGCCAGCCACATGACCACGGAAACGTCTTTGGACAGCCCTGGCTCTTTGGCTTGGAAATGGAGATGAGCACCGCTCCCTAGAGTTGGGTTCAACTAGCTTTCAAGCAAGGAAAACCTTTACCTTCCACATCTAGGTGCTTGGTCTACAGGTGAGTATTGATCCCTGCCACCACTTTTAAAAAATTAATCCTTGCATTTCTTGTAGGCATTTATGCACTGTCAACCCTTTAATATTCATTTGTACTAGTTTCTTGTCCCTACCTACAGTATCTCTATGCATGAGAGGCTATATAACAATCTTCAAGTACTTGAAGGGCTGTCACATAGAGGATGGTGCGGAGTTGTTTTCTGTTGCCCCCAGAAGGTCAGACCAGAACCAACAGTTTGAAATTAAATCAAAAGAGTTTTTGGCTAAATATTAGAAGGAATGTGTTGATAGAACGGTTCCTCAGTGGAACAGGCTTCCTTGGGTCGTAGTAGGCTTTCCTTCTTTGGAGGTTTTCAAACAGAGGATAGATGGCCGACAGCAGTGCTGATTGTGTGAACTTAGGTCAGGAAGGGTTGCATCAGTGCTTAGTTCTTGTGGCCCTTTCTTACACGCCCAGGGAAATGTTGATTGCCACTTTGGAGTCAGGAAGCAATTTTTCTCCAGGCCATTTTGGCCGGGGATCCTGGAGGGTTTTTGTCATCTTCTGAGCATGGAACAGGGGTCACTGGGGGGGGGGGGGGGATTTGTGAATTTCCTGCATTGTGCAGGGGGTTGGACTAGATTACCCTGGAGGTCCCTTCCAGCTCTATGATTTTATGATCCCACAGCAAAACTATGGAGGAGCTTATATTCTGCATTGAATTTAAGCAAATGTGCAATCATGTCCTGTTACTTACCAGTCAGCTCCTTCTGTTAAAGTACATGAGAAGTGTACCTGGCATGTGTCTGGCATCCAAAAGAAAGAGGCGAGTCATTACATAAGAATATAAGAAGAGCCCTGCTGGATCAGACCAGTTGTCCATCTAGTCCAGCATCCTGTTTCACACAGCAGCCAACCAGTTCCTCTGGAGGACCAACAACAGGGCGTAGAGGCTGAGACCTTCCCCTATAGTTGCCCCCTGTCACTGGGATTCAGGGGTTTAATGCCTCTGAACATGGAGGTTTCTCTCAGTCTCTATGGCTAGTAGCCACTGATAGACTTATCCTCCATGAATCTATCTAATCCCCCTTTTAAAGCTGTCTATGCCTGTGGCCATCGCTACATCCTCTCTGTCAGCGAATTCCACGTTTTAATCCTGCCTACAAGCCTGAGGAAAGGCTTTCTGTTTGCCTGTTCATGCATTAGGAAGTGAGGGGTCAATCATGGCTCAGTGGAAGAGCCTCTGCTTGTCCTGCAGAAGGTCCCCGGGGTTCAATCTCCAGCATCTCCAGTTAGAAAATAAAAGAATAACCAGGCATTAGGTGA
This sequence comes from Gekko japonicus, assembly GCF_001447785.1. Taxonomy (NCBI): domain Eukaryota; kingdom Metazoa; phylum Chordata; class Lepidosauria; order Squamata; family Gekkonidae; genus Gekko; species Gekko japonicus. Next base: position 418,329 of record NW_015159747.1, read on the forward strand.
AAGACCTCTGCCTAAGACCCTGGAGAGCCACTGCCAGTCTGAATAGACAGCACTGACTTTGATGAACCAAGGGTCTGATCCAGTAGAAGGCAGCTTCAAGTGTTCACACGGGGTGCATTCTGGAGTCCTTTCAGGGGCTCTGGGGAGTCCTGGAGGCAGAGTTCCTGAGGGCAGAACCTTGGTTTCATATCCTGGTGTGAATCCCCTCTGGGTAAACTGAGTTCATCCCTGGGCATGAAACTCAGAGACATTTCACATCACCCCTATGAGAGCTGCTGCTGCGGCTGTCAAAGCTCTGGTCTGTTAACATCTGGAGAGTCAATCTGCTATCTCTATTACTTTGGTAAGGCTTGAGGGGAGGGAGGGAAAACAAGGAAGCAGGAAGGGAGGGGAAGAGTTGCGGGGGGGGGGGGGGGTTCCCACCGGCTGCGATGCAGAGAGCCGAGCCAGGCAGAGTTCCTTCAGCGCAGTATTGTGCTACTGTTTGCTGCCGGGGTCCTCTTTTGTTCCGTATGTGCTGAATTCCCACGTGCATTCTCTTCTCTCCCTTCTGCTTTCCTGCCGCTCGCAGGGGGGTCCAAGAATGCCTCTCCGCTGACATCAGTAAAGGGCTAAAGCTGCAAGTCGAGAGAACGACACGGGCACATATGGTCGAGGTGATTGATCATGTAACGAGATTAAGGCTTTGCGCACCGGTGCCATAGAACGCAGGAACATGCTGCTCCGGCTACCTTTATTACCAGTCAATTTGCAAAGTACAGTGCATTAGTTCAGTGGAGGTGGCCTTTTCTGGTGTTGTTGACGTCCTTATCCTTGCTAAAGGCTGCACGAGGAAGCCTAAACGATTCCGCTCCATTCAGATGTGGTGTTTGATAGTATCACTCCTGGGACCCCCCCCTTGTGATCTCTTCGTCTTCTAACACGGACGGGGAAAGCTGCGGATTGTGAGTTTTACTCTCTCTCTCTTGGTTATTTGGGGAGGGAAGGAAGTTGTGGGGGGGGAGAGAGAAATTTTTATTCTAACCTTACAGAGAGAGTAGGCTGCTTCTTGTTTTGGCAGCGATATTCTACTCTGTCTCCCTCACTCTTGTTTATTTGGGGAGGGAAGGAAGTTGGGGGGGGGAAGAGAGAATTTTTTTATTCTAACCTTAGAGAGAGAGTATGCTGCTTCTTGTTTTGGCAGCGATATTCTACTCTGTCTCCCTCACTGTGTGGCAGAGGTTTTCCCTGCCACGACTGCTTCCTCAAGTGCGCATTAGATAATGTCAAATTATAGCGTGTAATACCTGGTGGGCGTCTGCAATAAATGGGTCTCTCGTTTTGTGATCACTGCTCTTATTTATCCCCCCCCTCCCCTTCAAGTGCCAAATGAATTTGGAGCTGTGGGAAACAATAAGAGAAGGGAAGGTAGTATTAGGACGGTGAGATGTTGATGGCGATTGCGGCAGTTGGATTTCAGAGGGCAGTTGTTTGTGGGCAGTTCACTTTTCTCGGTTATGAGCAGAAGCAGGGCAGGCTGGACTGAGCAAGGTGATGCTCTCCTCAGTCCAGGGGAAGGGAAGGAGCTTTTCCTTCTGTACTTCTGCCTGTACTTGTGCTCTGCTGCTGGAGTGGTTGTCAGGTTTGTGTTTCATGGGAATCAGCCTGAAGTGTTGTTGGCAGCTTATTTTTCTTCTTTTTTTCATACATCTGTATTCTGGACCCTGAGTCTGCTTCAAAAGCTTTCTGCCCTTTCCATACCCAAAGCTTGCCTCTAGGTTTCATTAGTACCTCTTTGAGAGAGAGAGAGACAGACAGACAGACCCACCCACCCTTAGAGAGTGGCCATGCAGTACAACATCCCTGCCTGTCCTGTCTCCTTGACAAGTTGAGGACTTGGCTACTTTTGGTGTCCCCCCCCCGCCCCTTTCAAACTTGTAATTTTTTCTAAATGCCAAGGTTTGATCTAGTTGGGAACTGGCGCGTCGGTGCAGTTGGAGCTTTTTTGAGCTGCGTTTAAATAGCATAGATGCCTCATTACAGTGATGGTTGAACTTTTCAAGACTATAAAGGGTTTTCTTTGGGCCTGGTCGTCTGCACTTAGTACCCCTATAAAAAGGGCTGGACAACCTTTTTAAGTCCTGAAGGGCGTTATCTGAAGTGTATGGTGAGCCAAATGTCCTGCAGAGTTTTAAAATAACCATAATACTTAGTCTCTCTGTATAGTCCATAGCACTTCTTGACACAGTGTTTAACTAAGTTATGGAACTCACGGTCACAAGATGTGGTGATGGATGCTGACTTTAGATGGCTTTGAAAGTTATTGGGCAAATTCATGGAGGTTAGGTCCATCAGCAGCTATTAGCTCTGTTGGCTAGACGGATCCTCCATCTTCAGAGAGAGTGTACTTCTGAAAACCAATTGCTGGAGGCAACAGGAAGCAGAAGCTTTGTCCTCTGTGCTCTTGCTTGTGGTCTTTCAGGGCATCTGATTGACCACTACAAGAAGCGGGATACTGGATAAGAGGGACCACTGATCTAATCCAGCACACTGTTCTTATTTCAGATATTTAAAGCACTTTGTCAGTTATCTGGCCAGCTGATATCTTTAAGTATGTATGAGCTGTCAGGTCAGGGGACCCCAGCAAGGGGCTTTCAAGGCAGGTGAGAGGCAGAGGTGGTTTGCCATTGCCTTCCTCTGCGGAGTCTTCCTTGGTGGTTCCCCATTCAAGTACTGACCCCAGGGGTCGTTTCGTAGAAAAAGAGCTAGGGGAACTCATTAGCATAACTCATTAGCATATGCCACACCCCCTGACATCACCGGAAGTGTGTCATAAGGCCACACCCCCTGACATCACCGGAAGTGTATCATAAGGCCACACACCCCGCCCCCAACGGTCCCGGCTGTCACCGCCGGCCTTGCAGCTCCACTGCCAGGCCCCATGAGGGGTCCGGCGGTGGACCTGCAAGGCTGGCAGGAGTGCAGAGAAGCCCTGTGAAGGCCCTCCCTGGCCCCAGGCAGGCAGGGGTGGGGAGAGGCAGGGAGGAAGCAACTTACCCTCCCTCTTCTCCTGCCTCCTCCTGGCTGAATGAGGGCCGGAAGCGGGGCGGCCGGAAGCAGGGGGCGGGGCTTCGTCATGTGCCCCCCCG
>NW_015159747.1:421614-471605 GCF_001447785.1 Gekko japonicus
AATTGACAGCATCACAGTATCTTTTTTTAAATCTACGGTGCAGTCACATTAGGCATACTACGGTGAGTCCTGGCCTCCCCATCTCCAAAAGGAAGGGTCATTTTGGAGTAGTGGACAAGACTGGAAGGTGTGGGTTGGGTTCCAATCCCTACTGTGCCGTGAAGCTCACTGGTCAGTCTTGGGCCAGCCTCCCTCCCTCCCTCAGCCTAGCCTGCCTCGCAGCATTGTTGCTATGATAAAATGGGGGAGGGGAGCACACTGAGCATGCCACCCTGAACTCTTAGGAGTGCGAGTCAGAATAAAAACATGGCAGATAATAAAGAATATCCTAGGTCTGAAAAAGATACAGACAAGAGCAAGGAGATTGCTCTAGAAGATGGGAATGCTTTTGCTAAGTATCTGAGCTCTTTTGCTTGGGTGGGTAGGGTGGGGGACAACAACAAACAAGGAGGAAACTATTAGAGGTGAATAAGCTATGCATGGTATATGAAGGGTGGATGTTATTTTCCTGTTTCATAATACAGAGACAGTTTGGTGTAGTGGTTAAGAGTGGTGGACTCTAATCTGGAGAAGTGGTTTGATTTCCCACTCCTCCACATGCAGCCAACTGGGTGACCTTGGGTTAGTCACAGCTCTCTCAGTGCTGTTCTCTCAAGAGCAGTTCTCTTAGAGCTTTCTCAGCCCCACCTACCTCACAGGTTGTCTGTTGTGGGGAGTGGAAGAGAAGGAAATTGCAAGCCACTCTGAGACTCCGAGTGAAGGGTGGGGTATAAATCCAATCTCTTTTTCTTCTTCTAGACCTCAGAGTCACCAAGTTAAATTCCTTAGCCTATCATCAGCTGTTTGCGTAATAGTTAGATGGAACCTCCATATTCTGACAGAGTATGTCTCTGCATATCAGATGCTGAGGACATACAACCTTGGAGGATTTTTTTAATACTAGGAATAAGGCCTGTTGTGGAAATAAATACAACGAGCTCTAGAAAGAGGCTCTGAGCAGCTTCCTTGGCCTTGGGCACTGAGTATCAATTTGTTGTGGTGACCTCAGCAGGGTATAATGACACAGAGTCCACCGTTTTCTCCAGGGGAACTTGCCATCTGAAGAGCAGTTTTAATAGTGTGTGATCTTCAGCCCTCACCTGGAGATTGCAAAACAAAGAGAGAGATCACGGGATGGAAGTTGAAAAGAAGATGGAAAAAGAAGATGTACATTAATGGTTTTGATGAGTGTCTCTATGAGATACTACTAGAGAGTTTATCAAATGGATTAATATTGTATTTCATCACTACTCATTTTGACAAAGTTATACACGAAACAAGATAATATGTATGATCCATTGTGTTGATGGCGTTTGAATTGCTTCCAGTAAACTGAATATTGGGAAAAGAAATTTCTGGTCTTTGGAGACTTTTTTGGCATAATACATCACGGTTGTTTGCTTCTTTTCAATTCACCTGGAGATTGGCAACAATGGTTCCCCAAGGAGGAAATGGCTGGTTTGGAAAGTAGAGTCTATGGCAGTGTACCTTTCTGAGGTCCCACTCCTCCTCAAACCACACCCTCCCCAGGCTCCACCCTTCAAATCTCCAGGAATTTCCCAACCTGGAGTTGACAACCCTATCTCATCCCCAGCCAACCATCAACCTACTGTTATTTGCCCCTCTGACTTCAGCTTTCCATCTCCCTCCCCCCAAAGCCTCTGCCTAGGAAAAGTAGTCTTTCTCCGCAGTGGGGACCCAAGCAGGAGGGAAGCAACATCAGGGTATAATGACACAGAGTCTACCTTGGAAAGCAGCTATTTTCTCCAGGGGAATGGATCTCTGCCATCTGGAGAGCAGTTTTAATTCTGAGTGATCTCCAGCCCTCACCTGGAGATTGGTAGCCATGATTCCCCAGGAGAAAATAACTGCTTTGGAGGATGGAGTCTATGGCATTCTATTCAGCTGAAGCCATCCAGTCCAGCACTCTGCCACAGAGTGACCAAAAATACCAGGTGCCATCAGGAGGTTCACCAGTGGGGCCAGGACGTAAACAACAATTGTAAACAATTTCCGTTAGGACTGTTAGCCAAATCCTATATTGCTTTGGAGCAGATGATCTAAAGAAATGTGTGGGAGTTGAAAAGCAGAATGAGCTCTGGTTTTGCATTTTAATTACCTTTTAATGTTCATGACAGGGAAGGCAGCATGGTATAGCTCAATCTCATCAGATCTTGGAAGCTAAGCAGGGTCAGTACTTGCAAGGGAGACCACCAAGGAAGACTCTGCAGAGGAAGGCAATGGCAGACCACCTCTGCTTCCCACTTGCCTTGAAAGCCCCTTGCTGGGGGAAGAAGGAGGATGAGGAGGAGGAGGAGATTGGATTTATACCCTGCCCTTCACTGCCTGAAGGAGTCTCAGAGCGGCTTACAATCTCCTTTCTCTTTCTCTCCCCAAAAAAAACATAGGTGGGGCTGAGAGAGCTCTTTCGAGAACTGCTCGTGAGAGAACAGCTCTGAAAGAACTTGTGACTGACCCAAGGTCACATCAGCAGGTGCACGTGGAGGAGTGGGGAATCAAACCCGGTTCTCTTAGATTAGAGTCCGCACTCCTAACCACTACAGCAAACTGACTACAGCTTGACGGCACTTTACACAAACACTACGTTCATGACTAGTAGTGAAGGAGTCATGACTTGTACTGTTGTTTATCTCACTGTGTCCCACCTCTTCTCCAAGGAGCTTGTTTTAAAAAAAAGACAGACAGAATGGGATCATTAAAACACATCTAGAGTAATCAGATTCCAGATATATTGCAAGTCCTTGGAATGCTGTTATTTTAAGAAAGCAGAAGGTATGGAAAAAGTCTAGTCACCTTTTGTAGTGCAGCACAGTCAAAATGTCACATTTTAAATCTGCTACGGCCGCTGCCAAAGAAAAACCTCCTCACACGCAATTGAAATGACGGGTTTTTAAAACAGGTACAGAAAATTATGACTTTTAAAATTAAAAGTGTAACAAGTTAAGTAGGAAATAGCTGGCTGCAGGTTCTTACAAAGTGTTCCGGTCAGGCAAGATACCAAAGAGGAACATTTTACTCCAAAGAAATTACAGGATTGCTTTCACTCTCTTATTGTAACCAGATTTGTAGTTCTAAATGAAAGCAGCCCCAAATTTAACCAATTTTTTGTAAACAACAATTGTAAACAATTTTACATTTTTTTAAAACAACAATGGTCAGCTGAGCTAAATTTGGGCCATGGCTCAATTATAGAGAATGGACCTTGTAGGTAGACAGTCCCAGGTTCAATCCCTAGCACCTCTAGTTATAAAAGGATTGCAGGTAGGAGATCTGGAAAAGCGTTTTGTCTGGGATCTTGGAAGACTGCGCTCAGACAGTCTGACTCTGGAATAAGGCGGCTTCATATGTTCCTAAATTAAGTACCTTCCATATAAACATTTATTTTACCTCCCCGTATTTTGTAGGTGCACAGTCTCAGAATATTGGACAAAATATTAATAAGCAACTCTTTATTAAGATTGAGACTGGGAAGGGCAGCCATGAAAGAGCTAGAAAAGATCCTTGAGTGTGAGGATGTGTTACTGGCGACCAAGATTGAAATAATTCATACTATGGTATTCCCAATTACTATGCATGGGTGTGATGGTTGGACAACGAAGAAAGCTGATGGGAAGAAAGTGGATTAATTTGAAACGTGATGTTGGAGGAGAGTTTTATGGATACCATGGAGCGCCAGAAAGACAAGTGAGTGGGTTCTAGATCAAATCAAGCCTGAACTGCTCTTAAAAGCTAAAACGACAAAACTGAGGCTATTGTACTTTGGTCACATGAATAGAGAAGACTCACTGGAAAAGCCAATAATGCTAGGAAAAGCTGAAGGTATAGGAAAAGAGGAAGACTTAGGGTTCCCAAGTCCGAGCGGCGCTGGAGCGGGGGACTCCAGCGCCACTCCGGGAGTGCGTGCGCACCCACGTCACCCGGAAGTGACGCGACCACGCCGGGCACGCTGGGGGCGGAGCCACAACCATCCAAGGGAAAAACATAGAGTTCTTCCGGGTGACATGCATGTCGTGTGCTTTGGGGGTGGGGTTCCCCTGGGCCCGATCCGCCGGCGGCGGGGAACAGGCCTCGCCCCCCCGGGGGGACTTGGCAAGCCTAGGAAGACTCAGCATGAGCCAATAATGCTAGGAAAAGTTGAAGGCATTGGAGAAAAAGGAAGACCCAACATGAGACAGATTGACTCAACAAAGGAAGCCACAGCCGCCAGTTTGCAAGACCTGAGCAAGGCTCTTAACAATAGGAAGTTTTGAGGATTGTTCATTCGTAGGGTTGTCATGATTCAGCAGTGACTTGACAGCAATTAACAGACACATTAAAAAGGACTCTGTGTTGGACAGTGGGATTAGCCTATTCCAGCAATGGGTGGAAACCGCTATTAAAGGTATAAATATGAAGTGTATGGAAGCCTTACAAATGAAAAATCAGTGTGACTTCTGCAAAACCTCATCAACCTTTTGGAGTTCTTCCAGAGTTCTAACAATTCGTTGTAGTGGTTAAGTGCGTGATCTCTAATCTGGGAGATCTGGGTTTGATTCCCCACTCCTCCACACGCAGCTGCTGGATGACCTTGGGCAAGCCATAGTTCTGTCAGAGCTGTTCTTGAGAGAGCAGTTTCTGTCAGAGCTCTCTCAGCCCCACCTACCTTAGGGTGTCTGTTGTGGGGAGGGGAAGGGAAAGGAGTTTGTAAACTGCTCTGAGACTCCGAGTGAGGGGCAGGGTATAAATCCAATCTCCTCCTCCTCCTCCTCCTCCTAACAACCATGTGGACATTACATACTGGGACTTCAAAAAAGCTTTGACAATCCCTTACCAAATGGCAAGAGTAAACAACATGTATAGGATAAACGGACAGGTCCTTTTCTGAATTAATAACTGGCTAACCAACAGGAAGCAGAGAACTTCTCATGATGGAGGGAAGCAGTCAGGGATGTTTTTGTTAGGGCCAGTCATATTTGATTCATTTGTAAGTGCTCTGTCATCCGGGGTGAACGGCAAAATGACCATGTCTGCAGATGACACCAAGGCTGCGGTCACACACACTAAATAATCCACTTTCAGTGCACTTTCCAACTGGATTTTTACTGCGTAAATTGGCAAAATCCAGTTGTAAAGTACATTGAAAGTGGATAGAAAGTGGATTATTTAGTGTGTGTGACTGCAGCCCAAGTTATTGAAGATGGTGAAAGTCAAAGAAGATTGTAAGTGGGTGAAAAAATAGCAAATGAGGTTCAGTGTAGGTGTTAGAAGTATTGCATACTCATACAAACTTCGTAACCGCATATACATTTATTTATTTATTTATTTCCTTCGATTTATAGACCGCTCACCCCCTAAGGGCTCTGAGTGGTTTACATTATACAGTTTATACAACTCCTACCTAAGGCCACACACACATACAATGCAGGGAAGTGACTAACCTAACAGGCACCCTGCCTTTTGTTGTTATAACAGGCCGGCTGCCTTTTGTTGTTATTATGTTTCTGCGGAAAGTCTTTTTCCCCAGTTCGGCGACGACGTCTTCCTGGCGCAGGTCTTCCTCCAGTCGCCGCGGCTCCTCCCGGGCCTGGGCCAAGTGCACGTCAGCGCGTATTCCCGCTGCCAGCCTCTGTCCAATTGGCTCCGGCCTGCTGCGTCGTCCCGCCTCTGTGCTCCGCCGGCCCTGCTCCATTCGCTCGCTCGACTCGACAACCGCCGCCATGTTCTCCACCGCCGCTCCGCCGCTCATGCTGCCGCCACGCCACCATGAAGGACGGGTGCCCCCCTGCTCTAAGAGCAGGTACCCATTTGTGTACTTGCCCTTTGACGGGCTTTCGAGCCGCTGGGTGGGCGGGAGCTGGGACATGGGCCGGGAGCTCACCCCGGCCACGGTGGGGCTCAAACAGCTGAAGCTGTTCGGCCAGATGGAAAATGCAGGCTTTATTTACTGCCTGCGCCACCGCTCCCACTTTATAGTTTATAGTGTCTTACCTGGCAGTGACTGACCAGAAAGACATCATACGTGGACTTCCAAAAGACTTTTGATGAGGTCTCTCGCCAGTGACTCCTCAGTGACTGACAAGAGAGATTGTGAGCGCATGTCGACATAGAGAAGTATACGTTGTAGAGAATATTGACTGTTCGTTGGATGCTCTGCCAGTTTCCTTTACTGAAGAAGTTTTTCTTGGGACTTTTCCCTTGTGAAGGTTTTCTATATGGCACTTTGATACTGGATGGGAAGAACTATATTTTTGTATTGAGTTTCTTATACATTATAATAACACTTTGAGTATATATAATCAGTTTTTACTTTTGCCTTTATTGTAATAGCACTGGTTGTTTTTCCTTAGTAAGCTTATCAGTCATGGGGTAAGAGGAGAGGTCTTCTTCTGGATTAAAAATTGGCTTAATGTCGGGAAGCAAAGCGTAAGAATAAATGGACGGTTCTCACAATGGAGGGAAGTAAGCAGTGGATTGGTATTGGGACCACTGGGGCCCTGCAAGGATCAGTACTGGGACCAGTTCTATTTAATTTGTCTGTAAATGATTTGGAATTGGGGGTCAGCAGTGTAGTAGCCAAGTCTGAAGGTAATACCAAATTATTCAGTATAGTGGAAACCAAAGTAGATTGTGAAGAACTACAGGAGGATATCTCCAAACGGGGTGAGCGGGGAACAAGTTGGCAAATGAAGTGTAAGGTGATACATATTAGAACTAACCCTGCCATCAACACAACACCCAAATACCTTGACTGCAGTATTCTTGAAAAGATCTGGTCAAGCCAGGATTGGGAAGGATTGGAGCAAAGCAAAGAAAAACATGGATGCTGTAGGAATAAAGGACATCATGTGAGTACTCCAGAAAACAGAGCTGCAGTAAGGAAGTCAAAGCAGAGCAAAACATCTATGTGGAAACACCCCAGTGTGCTCATAATTCTTGCATAGATCTATGGTGGCCAAATTTGGAGTATTTTTTACAATTCTGTTTGCCCCATCTCAAAAAGAATATTGGCTGTGGTCACATGGAGCATTAACCATGCTACAGAGATGGAAGATAGGCGGATTTTCCGGGCGCGATCACACTGCAACATCTGGGAAGCGTAGAACTCCCGTGGCTAACCCAAGGCTTCCCGCTGAAGATGCGCCATAAAAAACTAGTACCTCCGAGGTACTAGTTTCCGGAAACCGCGGGGCAAGGGCGGGTGTCTGATTGCGTTTCCGGTGGTAGGTCGTGGCATCCGGCGCTCGCCCATGTCCTGTGGCGAAATTTTTCCCCCAAGTCTCCACAGGATGCGCACAAGCACCCAACAGCGCATGCTCACACTTTGGTTTAAAAAAACCCACAATCCCGTTTGCCACGGCAGTGGCGCCTAGCCATTGCTGCTGTGATCACGCTGCGCCGCTTCTTTGCCGCGGCACAGGATTGTTGTATGATCGGCACCTCCCCCCGAACCACGGGACGTTGGCAGGACGTATGATCTGGCGGCTGCGCGGTAGTTCGCTCCGGGGCAAACAGCCACACCTCCCCCGCGATATCCGGCCCGTGTGACCGGGGCCATTGTAGAGTTGGAGAAGATGCAGAAAAGGGCAAGCAAAATCATCAAGCAGATGGAGTACCTTCACGATAAAGATGGGCTAAAAAATCTGGGTCTATTTACTTTAGACTGAAGGTTACTGAGAGGGGCATGGCAGAGAGGTGGAAAGTAAATATTCTTCTCTTAATATGTGAGAACTTACAAGAGGGCAGCCAGCAACTGGGCAGGACTTGGAGATCTCCTGGAATTACAATTGATCTCCAGACTGCAGAGATCCCTTGGGGGAAATGACTGCTTTGGAGGGTGGGCAGTAAAGTATCCCATTGAGGCCCCCTCCTCTCCTCTCCCCAAATCCTGCCCTCCCCAGGCTGCACTCCCAAATCTCAAGGAATTCCCCAACCCGGCGTTGGCAACACTAACTTAGGGGCCGGGCACCCAATGTAGTTGTTGACGGGAGAAACAAAAGAAAGTACAGCTGCAGTCACACACACTAAACAACCTACTTTCAATCCACTTTCAGTGCACTTTGCAACAGGATTTTACTGTGTGAACTGGCAAAACCCAGTTGGAAAGTGCATTGAAAGGGGATCGATTGTGGGTTATTTAGTGTGTGTGACCGCAGCCTATGCTTCATTTAATGTGTATTTAACTTATGGATCCCGCTGTCCCGGGATGTAGTGGTGACCCCTGCTTTAGATGGTTTTATAAGGGGGCTAGACAGATTCATGGAAGATAGCTCCATCCATGGCCAGACACCCCCTCCCGTCAGACTGTTATTCACTGAAAAACTACAGTACATTTTTTTTTTAACTGCCCACCTTGCTAAACAGCTGAATTTCCCTCTCAAACGGCATCGGTGGTCACAGGGTGGACCCATGGCCACAGTAATGTGTAGTTTGACTCTGAATCCCTTCCTAAGTAGGCAGATTCACTTCTGGTTTGGCCTGAACCACTTCCACGTGGGCCAGGGGCTGCCCTGATCCTTCCCTGGGACATGGCGTGCCCCTAGGGTTGCCAGCTTTCAGGTGGGGCCTGGAGATCTCCCACTATTACAACTGATCTCCAGACAACAGAGATCAGTTCCCCTGGAGCGAAATGGCTGCTTTGGAGGGTGGATCCTATGGTATTGTACCCCACTGAGCTCCCTCCCCTCTTCAAACCACACCTCACCCAGGCTCCATCCTCAAAATTTCCAGGTATTTTCCAACCCAGCTCCTGATTGGGAAATACCTGGAGACTTGAGGGGTAGAGCCTGAAATGGGTGTGGTTTGGGAAGGGGAGGGACTTCAACAGGGCATAATGCCACAGAGTCCACCTTAGGGTTGCCAGGTCTGGGTTTGAAAGTACCTGGAGACTCTGGGGGTGGATCCAGGAGAAGGCGGGGTTTGGGGAGGGGAGGGGCCTTGGCATGGTGCAATGTCACACCCTTCAAAGCAGCCATTTCCTCCAGGGGAGCTGATCTCTGTCAGCTGGGGATCAGTTGTAAAAGCGGGAGATCCCCAGGCTCCACCTGGAGGCTGGCAACCATAGTCCACCTTCCAAAGTGTCCATTTTCTTCAGGTGCACCGATCTCTGTCTCCTGGAGATCAGCAGTAATCCCAGGAGATAGCCAGCTACCGCCTGGAGGTTGGCAACCCTACATGCCTCAGAGTGGAAATGTCTCACAGGGATGGCAATACATGTCAAAGGTGGGACTTGGGGATGACAATTACGTTTCTGAGGCTAGCAGCTCCTGGTGCTGGAAGAAGAGGTGCTTCCCTTTCCCCAGGTAAATGTCATTGTGTAGGTTGTCGTGCTTGAATGAATAGGTGTTAGGAGGCATTTCAAATGCTGTACAGCTAGGAGTGGTTGGCGGTGACGTTTGTGCTCTAAGTGTTTGCTTCTCTGTAATACTCACCATCTCTCAGCACAATAGGCTTTTTAAGTCTTTAGTTCTTTAATGATCTGCATGTTACGCTCTACTTGGCGCCCCCCAATTCACAGGCATCGGAGAAAGAAGCCTCTGTTATCCTATTTTGATCCAAATCCTGTGCTGAATAAAATCCTGAGATTAAATGGGAGTTGAAGCACCTTAACTGTTTTATCTGAGCAGACCGATGTTCCTGCTCTTGCTCATTATTTCTAGCTTTTATTAACGCTGTTTCTTGGGGTGGGAGGTGGGGAACAGGAACTATAATAGCAGGGTGACAACTCTCCCCTGAAATAACTTTGACCAGCACAGTTCCGGCAATTGGAGTTCTTTTGTGTCCATGAAACAGGTACGTTGAATATTAGCAGCAAGTAGATTTCCCTTCTTACCCATGTGCTTCAGTTGTGACCTGTGGCTTCCTTCTGGGTTAGCTGGGAGTCTGTTCTCCTAGATTTAAAGTCATAATGTTGCTCAGTCTAAAGAGCATCCTTTTAAATGGCTGCCTGCTTTTTGCCTTTGCTTCTTTTACAAGTACTTTCATCATGGAGAGGGGCTGTGGCTCAGTGGTGGAACATCTGTTTTGCATGTGGAAGGTCCCAGGTTCAGTCCCTGGCATCTCCAATTAGGTAGGCAGTAGGTGATGGGAAAGAGCTCTGCTCAAGACCTCTGGAGAGTCCCTACCAGTCTGAGTAGACAATACTGACTTTGATGGACCAAGGGCCAGATTCAGTATAAAAGAAAGAGCAAGAGTCCAGTAGCACCTTAAAGACTAACAAAATATGTGGCAGGGTATGTGCTTTTGTGAGTTACTGCTCAATTCTTCAAATACCATCTTGATCTTTCAGTATAAAGGAAGTTTCATGTCTTCATCTGCTGAATAAGAAAATGATGTTGGGATTTTATTTAGCGCATGGTTTCATTTCCTTTTGAGTTTGCCCTAAGAAAGACACCTTTCAATCCAGGTTGTCTAAGCGTGGGGGCATTTGGGAGGCATTTGTGGCCTCTTGAGTCCTCCTGTCTCTGTTACCAGCAGGCATGAATGATTCCTGTTCAGTTTCCAGACTAAATTCAAGGAGCTGATGTTGACCTTTAAACCTGTGAACAAAGGGCATCTGAATAGCAGACTCAGGTCAGGTGCAACTGTGGGAATTCTATTTCCCTTCTGGCAGTTCTGCCACAGTTTAATCAAGGCGTGCTAAAAACTTTCTCTTGTAAGGAAAACAAATGTTTTCAGATGTCCTGAGATATTCCACACTGCACATGTTGTTTGCCCAAAGAGGTGTGTCCTAAAACTACAAAGGCCTTACTGCTGCATGGTGCTGATTTTATGGTAGAGCCTGACCACAAAAGAAAGTGTGTTTGGTGCTAGGTATGCTGGCAGAGGGGCCATGGCTCCGTGGTAGAGCATCTGCTTTGAAGTCTGGAAAACGAAGTGTCCCAGTAAACTCTCTATTTAAAGTCTCTATGTTTGCATTTGATTGATGGCGTGTCGGTTTGGGGCCTGGAAAGTTGCCACAATCCTGCCCCACTTCCCATAATCCCATTTGTGCAGAGCTGCTTAGAACAATGGAAAAGGGCTAAGGCAGAACCTCCATGACCTCTTCCTTGCTATAAAAGGATTGATTCCATTATCCAAGTCAGAACACAATGGCGTCGTTTGAGTATTAAGCCCAGCAAAACATGAACCTACCTCAACAGAATGGCTTTGTAGTGGCATGCAGTGCCAGCTAATGAAGCGTGAGTTGCCTACGGAACTGGTGATGGAACTGATTTGCTTCAACACCCAGCCTTAGGAGCATGGTACTGTCATGCCAATGGGTTATGTGGTGGTGGAAAGGGCCGTCAAGTTGCAGCCAATTTATGGTGACCCCCACAGGGTTTTCAAGACAAGAAACAAACAAAAGTGGCTCGCCATTGCCTGCCTCTGCGTAGCATTGCCGGGACTTCCTCGGTGCTGTCTTGTCCATGTACTAACCAGGACCCACCCTGCTAACTTCTGAGATCTGATGAGATCAGGCTAGCCTGGGCCATCCAGGTCAGGGCAAGAGGTTATTTAGACAGGCTCAATACTGCTAGAGGATTAGGATATTGACCTTGAAGGTGACATTTCCCTTGGTAAGGGGGTAGTTATTGGACTGCTCACAAGGTGTCAGAATAGGTAACTGGCCCATTCAAAGATGGGAAGATGCCCTTTAGCAATAGTGGTTGGTCTGATGGGATTTAGCAGCAGTCTTCCACGAGTGTTTTTCTTCTCTCTCAAGCTGCCTCTTCCTATCCTTAACTCAGGCTAAGCTTGAAGATGCTCAGCAAGGTGTTGTGGGAATCCCAGCATTCCTTCAAGATGGGAGTGGCTAGTAGAACATCATTACTCTTGTAGGAGAGGAGGCAGCAAGGCTCTGAGTTAGCCATCCCGTCAATCCCGTGGTGGCCCTTTGATGTGCACTAATAAAATATCGATGGCTGGATTGACTAGAACACCCAAGTGCAGCATTGACATGGCTTTCTACGGAGATGGCAAGCATCAGAAAGCGCACATTTATTTTAGCCTGAAGGCAGAGAAAAGTGAGGCAGACTTGAAAGGCACTCTACAATTTATGGAGGCTGGGGTCTGCTCTTCTTCGACATGTACTGAAAAGGGGGGGGGAAACCTGAAGATGA
Source organism: Gekko japonicus (assembly GCF_001447785.1). Lineage (NCBI taxonomy): Eukaryota > Metazoa > Chordata > Lepidosauria > Squamata > Gekkonidae > Gekko > Gekko japonicus. Next base: position 433,752 of record NW_015159747.1, read on the forward strand.
AGGGGGAAAGCAGTTTCTGTGAAAGTATTAATCATTCCTGCAGCGCCTTTCGCTGTACGAAAGTGATGTATGGTCCTTATCTCGTGTAATTGTCATGAAGATCCAATGAGGTGGGTGAGACTTTAGAATCACTCTAGGCCGCCCAGTGAGCTTCGCAGCCAAGCCAGAAATCGAATCTCAGCCTTCCGCATCCAGGCACGACACTCTCTGTCCATTGTATGATGGAGGCCAGAGCTCGGAGAGCTGAAATCTGATCACATCCCAGATGGGTGGCTCATGGCCCAGTCATCCCAAGAGGTATCGACAACAGGAGTTTTGGGGCGATTCTGCATTGGCTTTTCCCTCGGTTGTTTTACAAAACCCACGTTGGAACAGAAATTCCCCTCTGCCTTGCATGCTGCTTTCACTTTCTTTGATCATCAGATTTTATGGTACCCTCTATACCACATGCTGCTTTCAGTTTCTTTGATTGTCAGGTTTTATGGTGCTTTCTGCATAGATTCATTATGCCTCAGTCTCTATGCCCTGTTGTTGGCCCTCCAGAGGATCTGGTTGGCCACTGTGTGAGACAGGATGCCTGACTAGGTGACCCACTGGTCTGATCTAGCAGGGCTCTTATGTTCCTATGTTAAGAGTGTTCCCTTCTGCTCCATTCTTTAATTCATCTGTGGATTCACTTTGCCCCGTATCCAGCTCAGAAATCGGGGTAGAAATTCAGATCAAGAGAATTATAGAAGTATCCCTACTAAAAATATCCCGGAAGTTCCACTGATCCTTCCCAAAGGTCATAAGTTTCCAAGTACCAGAAAAATGTGTTTTCAGTGCAGCCGCCCTTGGAATGGCTTTTTTAGTTTGTGCATCATGTGTTTCCCTCTTAAGTCTCTGAATAAAATGACATTTGCCTGCTCGCACGAAGGGGGGGGGGTAAAAGTTTCCTTCTCAATGGGTATACAGTCACTTTCTTCTGTACTCTTGTTTCAGCATAAATTCCCAGTTTAGTAACATTAGAGACAGTTGATGTATGGCAGAATACTCAATTTGTACATCTAGAGCTGACCCATGATTTATTTGTTCCATGATGTATTGGAGAACTGAGACCCTTTCATCTTGTGCTTCTGGGCAGATTAACTCATTATTGACTCAGTCAGTTAAGCAATTAATCAAAATGCAAGATGTGCGGTGTACAAACTAGAAAGACATGTGTAAAGCTGTTCACAGGCGTACTCCTCAAAATAGTTATGTACACATTTTTGATCAGACGCTGCAGCGTGGGGGGCACAGGGAGTTCCATGTTTCAGACGATGCCATAGCAGGGCTGTTTTCTGAACTGATTATATGAACTGGTAGCCCTGCTTCTGATTTTACAGAGCTGAACACAGCATCTGGACAAGATCAGAACGAAAAGCCTCATGTCCTCAGTTCCGCAACAGTGTTGTTACCCAATAAATTATGTCCCTCATAAACCATTCCAGAGTTTAGAGCACTAATTAGAGCCAAACTGTATCAGAGCTTTTGTGGGTGGGTGGGTGGCAGTACCAGTATTGAGTACCGGCAGTTTGGGCGGGGGCTGTCCCAAGTCCTGCAGAGAGAATTGATGGAAATCACTGTACCACCTTATATATGAGTATCCACTAGGGTTGCCAATTAGGCAACTAGGGCTGGGGAAGAGAGAGGCCTCAGTGGTGTATAATCAGAGGTCATTTCGGGGAGGATTGTGGGGGATCGCAGTTCTCCCGGGTGAGGTATGGGGGCGGGGCACATGACAAAGCCCCGCCCCCACTTCCGGCCCTCATTCAGCCAGGAGGAGGCAGGAGAAGAGGGAGGGTAAGTTGCTTCCTCCCTGCCTCTCCCCACCCCTGCCTGCCTGGGGCCAGGGAGGGCCTTCACGGGGCTTCCTTGCACTCCCGCCGGCCTTGCAGGTCCACCACCGGGCCCCTCATGGGGCTCAGCAGTGGAGCTGCAAGGCTGGTGGCGGTGGCTGGGACCGTTGGGGGCGGGGTGTGTGGCCTTATGACACACTTCCGGTGATGTCAGGGGGTGTGGCCTTATGACACACTTCTGGTGATGTCAGGGGGTGTGGCATATGCTAATGAGTTATGCTAATGAGTTCCCCTAGCTCTTTTTCTACGAAACGACCCCTGTGTATAATACCATAGATTCCAGACCTTCCATTTTCTCCATGGTAATGGATCTCTGTAGCGGGGAGAGCAGTTGTCGTTCTGGGAGATCTTCAGGCTCCTGCCTTTCCTCTGCAACATTTTCACAAGCTGAAATGGCCCTGGCAGGGAGTTATTTGCACTGAAGCCCTGAAAATCAGGGGAACCCCCAGCCCAGCCCAGGGGTTTGGCAACCCTAGATCAGGCCAATGGCCCATCCAATCCAACACTCTATGTCGCACAGAGGGCCAAAACCCAGGTGCCATTAGGAGGTCCACCGGCAGAGCTAGAACTCCAGAAGCCCTCCCACTGTTGCCCCTCAAGCACCAAGAATACAGAGCATCACTGCCCCAGATCTCGGAGTCCTACCTGGAGGATGGCAGTCCTAACTCAGGAGCCCTTTAAAAAGCATTTTTTCCCCAAAAAACATTTCAAAATTGCAGACCAGAAAAAAAAAATCCCTATGTGTTCCTCCAGCCAGTGAGCACAGTCCATTTCTTCAGCCAATCTTACCAGCGAATGCGTCCTTTTCAGCAAATCCCCAATACATCCATGACTTTTTGGGACTGCAAGTCTGGCCAGTACTATCTTGGTAGTTTAATTCGTAATGAGGTGCATGGAAGCATGCTGATATTTTTCATCCCAGAAGGTCAATAACACAATAAACCAGGAGCTTTTTAAAGTCTGGAATGCATCACCGGTGAATGTTGCTAAGAAGTGGAAGAGCCATTTTAAAGTCCCGAGTCTCTTTCTAGCTATTGTAGTTGTTGTTGTTTTTTCCCATTCAAGGATTGCAGAGATCAGTTTTAGCATGGATTTTGAAAGTGGCCTGGGAGTCTGAAAGTCACTGGGGGAAACAGAACAAAATGAGTTGGTCATAGTCCTGGATGGTTTCAAAGCTTGGCTGAAGGGACCCTGAGTCAGGAAGACTTGAGTGAATCTTTGGCTCCCGAATTTGGATGCTGTGGCTTTTCCCTCTTCCCCTCTCTGGAAACTGATTAACAAACAGCTTGAGCCTTGTTTACTGGAAGCTGCACAAAAGGGGGCTTTTTTTTCCGGCTGGTTGAGGCTTCCTCATTGTCTTGCGCAACCCTCTCTAAAAGAAATGCAAAGTGTACTGTAAAGTAGTGAACTTATAGGAGACTCTGGGTTCTTCTGCTTTTTAATTTTATGATAGCCTGGTTTACAGCAGGGCTATGGGAATGTTGCTTTAAAAGAAGGATGCTTGTAACTTGCAGGAGGAAACAATAAAAGGATGTTACCTTTTGAAAAGTACTGGGTTCGCTGCATGGAGGACTCGGACAACGATATGCTGTAGCACACGTTTATTGTACTTCACATAGACAAAGACTAAAGACTAACGGCCAACGGGGCCAACTATATACATATCCACCAGCAACCCTCCCACTCCCATTGGAGGGTTTGACTGTCCCGCCAAGGTGGCTATTGGTTGGGGTTGGGGGATCTAGGATCCGAAGTTTCCTTTGTTCTCGGATCCAAGCTCTGGCCTGTCCGCGGACCCCTAGAGGCGGTCCACGTACATAACACCTTTGTTTTTGTCAAAATGCTGATATGGCTACAGGAACGGATGACCTGGTCTGTGATGATCGTTACAATTGTGGGATTTTAAGGGAGCTGACAAAAAACTAGCGAAACAACGGTGTGCTATATTTCCTGCAACGTATTCATAAAGGAGACTTCATTTAAAGTGTAATATATCTGTTATATGAAGTCAATATGCTCATACAATCCATCATAGGAAAATACAGAGTAAATATACAGAATTATATATAGAAAGTCCAACAGTTTTCCCAGGTAATTTTTCAGTGTTTCAGACCTCTGGTCCTTCCTCAGAAACAAAGAACCACTGCTGAGAATCCCTGTTCAATTCTTTACAAGGTAATGCTTTTCTAGCTCTAACCAGCACCCTTATAGGTTACTACAATGTAGACCTTGCCCAGCAGCTTACAATTTCCTTTACCTTTCCCTCTCCACAACAGACACCCTGTGAGGTAGGTGAGGCTGAGAGAGCTCTTTCGAGAACTGCTCGTGAGAGAACAGTTCTGAGAGAACTTGTGACTGACCCAAGGTCGCACCAGGAGCTGCATGTGGAGGAGTGGGGAATCAAACCCGGTTCTCCCAGATTATAATTCATGCTCCTAACCACTACACCAAAGGTGGTGAGTGGTGACACTAAGGAGTACTAGACAGGGGTCCCGGTCACACGGAGGGTTTTGGCCCGGGAGAGGGACGGATCGGGGGCGCAGCAAACGGGCGCGATCTCACCGCAACATCTGGGAAGCGGCGCACACCCGTCCCCAATCCGTCCCTACCCCCGAAAACCCGCAACAAAAAAGAACCACTGACAGAGGTGGTCTTACATGAACGGCCGCTGCAAGCGCGGCCGTGGGATCGCCGGCGCGTCCTTCTACCGGCGCATCCCCGGCTCCTGACCGAACTGCGCATGCGCAGCCGGCTGACTCGGTCTCCGACCGTGGCTTCCTCCCCGGCATCTGATCGTGCCGGGGAGCAACGGCGCCGCGGCTCAGGGGATCCATGTGATCCCACCGCGGCGTGTCTATTTTGGTGCGGCTTCCAAAAGCCGCAATTTGGCCACGCATTTTCTCCCCCGTGTGGCAGGGGCCAGGGAGTGGCAATGGGTTTTTATGGCAGTGAGGCCTCAGTATCTTTCTGAATGTGGTGGCCCTGGTAGATACATTCCTGTACAGGACTCCTATATCTTAAAGGCTTGTAGAGAGGATGGGATCTTGGTAGGTGGAATTTTGTAGCTCTCAGATGGGTGGTCACATCCTGGTGTGCCACCAGCAGCATTTAGGAGATCCAGGAAGCTAAATAAGGAAGAGTGGCATACTCCAGACTACCAACTGTTGTGAACCTGAACCAGAAGATGGAGCTCCTAGTTTTCTGGATGCAGCTTCCGTCTGAAATGCCTGCAGTTGTCCCCTCTTACCTGCCATTGCAGACATGCAGAAAAGAAGGGATTAACTGATGCTGAGACCAGATAATTCTTAATGCCCAGTAGGACCCATTCAAACGGTTCCAACATTAGGGTTGTACTTGCCCGTACTCCTTGCTTTGCCAGAGACAAGCCTTGTAATTCCTTTTGTAAAACTGGCAGCGTTGGCTCTTCTTAGACCATCGATGTGCCACAAATGACTAAGCTAGGTCCGTGTGAGCCGGCAGATAGTAAAATGTTTTTGTGGGCTAGTAACTTCTGTGGGCTTATTGTGCGGCCTAATTTAAAGCAGTACCATAAAACTGATTTTTTCCCCCCTTCGTTCATAAGCAAGGCATATTATTTTTGAAAAGAGGAAAAGGGTCTGCAGGCAATATTTCCCCTGTTGCTATTTGTTCGTTAAGGAGGGAAGGCAGCATGATATAGCCTGATCTCATCCGATCTTGGAAGGGTCGGTACTTGGAAGGGAGACCACCAAGGAAGACTCTGCAGAGGAGGAAAGCAAATGGCAAACCACTTATGCCTCTCACTTGCCTTGAAAGCCCCTTGCTGGGGCTGCCATAAGCTGGCTGCGACTTGACGGCAGTTCACAGACACACCCTGGCCCTTGGCTTTGACATCTGCAGCCTGTGCTGCTGCTCGTATCAGGAAGATCATTGAGCAGAATATTTAGTTAGACCTTTGTATGCACTCATACAGTATGCCATCGTTAAGCAATCGATTAATTATCGCCAGCACTTTACAACACCGAATTGTTTATAATTGAACTGTTTTTAGATGATTTTATGTGGATTTTAATTGTTATTTATGTATCAAATTGTGTAAGCCGCCCTGAGCCTGCCTTCACAGGGAGGGCGGGGTATAAGTTGAATAAATAAATACAATTGTTTGTTAAAAATGAGATTCAGAGACCATAAAGGCAGATGCTATATGGTTGTTTATGGTCTGAGTAACATACCACATAGTCTGCAGATGTATGAGAAAAGTGCCTTTTTATCTGCTTGCAGTTTTGCCACCACTAAAATATTAGTTCGTCTGCAAGGTTTGATTTGTGTTAAAACTATACAAGGAAAACACCATCAGAAATACAAGCATGTAATCAAGCAAGCATTTCTGTTCTCCCTCTGAGACGGAGGACATCTGTATGGGTTATTCCCACCGTGCCACTAGGGAGGCAGGAAGAAGTTTTTTCCCCTTCCTGTTGGCGCCTTCGGAATAGCCCCTCCTCCTTAGTTCTGTTCCTGCCTCACTAGGGAGTAGCAGCCATTATCTAGCTGACTATAGCCTTTTTCAAATTTCTTCCATTTTCCTATCTTTTTCCCTTATCTTTCTAGCCTGAACTTACCCTCAATAGCTTACTTGTCCTTTCTATTTCATTTCTGCTCTCCCCCTCGTTTCTCTCTGTCCCAATCGGGACGAAGACTTTCTCCTCAGATCGTCGGCCAGGAGCAAATTCGGCCCAACCCAACAGGAAGGGGAAAAAACTTCTTCCTGCCTCCCTAGTGGCACGGTGGGAATAACCCATACAGATGTCCTCCTTTTCTCAGAGGAGAAGGACCCCTCACGGTAAGTGTCCAATGGTCGTTCTGCTCAGTCTTGCCAGTCTATATGGCTGTTATAGGCCACAACAGGGTAAACATTCTGGTTGATCAGTTGTTTGAAAAAGACTACGATTGCTGATTATATAGATTACGTATATCCTCAGTATAATTATTACTACGGCTCTACTTTTTCTTTGCCTTCATGAAAATGATTATATACTATGACATGATATGCATTTAAAAAAACAAACTCACATAGAGGACTTCCTTGTTGGTTGTCAGTAGCCTTAATCCATCGTATACTCGGAAGGTGAGATCAATATGTCATCACAGTCAGGGCTTTTTTTGTAGAAAAAGCCCAGCAGGAACTCATTAGCATATTAGGCCACACCCCTGACAGTGCAGCTCATTAGCATATTAGGCCACACCCCATTCCTTTCCTTGGCTTGCCCAGGTGCCCTGCGGCTGTGGGGAGCCCGGGCAAGCCGGCCCTTGGACAGGCTGGGAAAGGCTGGGGCCCCCCTGGCCCACCCGCCTTGGAGTCGTCAGGGGGTGGTCGCTCTCCAGGCCTTCCCTCTGTAGCCACATATGCAGAGGTTTTGGCTGTAGTGGGTGTGGCCAACTCTGAAGCCAGCCGGAACTCCGTTCCTGTGCGTTCCTGCCCAAAAATAGCCCTGATCACAGTGCATTCCTCCTTTGGCCTCTTGCCTTGATTTTTTTAAAAAAGTTAACTATTATGAAAAGTTGCATTATAGATCCAGGCAATACCTTGTGTGAGGAATAGAAAGTAATAACCAGGTACTAAATCCTCAGTTTCTTTTATATTGGATCTGTGTTGCTAAGTCAGAATTCTCCTCTCTCCCTTGGCAAAGACTTCTAAGGCAGCGGTTCTCTTTTCAATTTTCTTTCTGTATAATTTATTTATGAAGGCATCCTAACTACTGGGGAAAAAAATGCACCGAATTCCCTCTTTCATGTGGCTCCATTAACTTACATGCCCTTATTTTATATCAATGAGTGTCGCCTAATTTGTTGCTACAGGGAAGAAGAAAAAAACGCGTAAGTGCAGTTCAGATTCATGTAAGAGGTGGATCTGAACGGTCTGAATCCAGATGCAAAGCCCTGTCTTATCCAGATTCAAAAGTGAACTTGCCTTCGGCACGGTTCTGTACAGAACGGCTGACTAAAATATATTCAAAAACAGATTTGAATTGGCTAGCGATAACCAAGTCACGTGGTACCACCCTGACGCTCAACAGATTTACATAGAGATAAATGCCATTGCAGGTTGAAGGACGATGATCCGTTTTTGCTCGGAAATGTCATCCTGTAAGGCTGTCTTACAAATACAAATCGATCTGATACTGATTCAGACGCTGGGCCCTCTGTCCCTGTGCTGTCTGTTCTGACAGCAGCTCATCAGGATCTCACACAGGAACGCCTTCCCAGTCCTTTTAACTGGTGATTACCTGAAGCTGAAACCTTTTGCCACTGGCCAATAAGCCCAGTACTGCCTACTTCAACTGACAGTAGGGCTGATTATGCACCCATCTATTTCTTCACAGTTTTTCCACGTCGGGAGGTTAATCTCCCTCTACACTGCATGCCACTTTCACTTTCTTTGTTCATTGGGTTTTATGGCACCGTCTGCATAGATTTATGGCTGTTCAGGGGTGACTTCGCAATCAGTACAGTGTTGCCCCGGGGTATCTGAATGTGGTTTTGAGCGGCACCTTTTCCTTCCTCCCCTTCCGATTCGAAGGGAACGATAAGCAGACAACTTGAAACGGCTTCATTGATCTCCATCAGTTCCCCTGCCCCTATTTCCCCCTCTGTATTTATCACCTCACCATGAATTCCTTGGCTCAGGCACTAATGACTGCTGAGGCAAGTACTGACACAGGAAAATCTGCATACCAATGCAGGCGTGAGCGTTGAAAACAAAATAGATGGCAAGCTGATGCTAGCCAACGTAGAAACCAGGACAGATATTCTGAGGCAAGGGGTAGCTATGTCGAGTGCTGAGAAAATGTGGAACGAATGCCAGATGCAGAATGGACCTAGCTCTCCATTGTCTTTTTGAAGCTTGCTCAGTAAGCTCCTGTTTAACTAGTGAGATGCATGGGGCTGAACCTGGGCCTCTGTGCATGCAGGGATATGTTCTCTACCAGTGAGCTACATCTATATGAATCATCCATTTGTGGCAAAGATACAGAGAGAAAGAGGAACCAACTTTTGTCCTTCTTTCTCGCCCTACTGTTTGAAGGCAATTCTTACTCAGTATCAAGCAAGTGACCATTTGCAAGCCTGCCCTAAAGCCAGTAACTGGATATTTTCTGTGGTTGCACATTCTTATACATGAACTATCAAAATACCAGTCATTTTTAATGGGCAGGTAGAGAGAAGGCCCATATACTGCAAGGATCTTGTGGTGAGGAGAGTAATATGACTTTTTGTGCTCTGGCAGGAAAAAAAGTTTGCAGCTTGAGGCATGCATTGAAATCTGTTATGGATTGCACCAGTTGTTGATGCATGTGCCGGCACATATCCTGTCTCCCAAAACAGCTGGTGCAGACATCTGGCAAATTATGGAATTAGCAATGCATGAGGCTCTTGCAGCTGGAGGGTACCCACAATATTGACATTGTCTTCACATGTGTGTAATTGCAAAGATTAGGCACATGCTTAGTTTAGCCTTTGAGCACCACTAAAGTGGCCAAGCTGCAGGTGGAATGTGGAGTTCTCCAGACTACAGAGGTCAGCTCACTTAGAGGAAAGAGGGCTTTGGAGGGTCGACTCTATGGCATCACATCCTGCTGAGCTCCCTCCCCAAACTCTACCTTAGAATCATAGAGTTGGAAGGGACCTCCAGGGTCATCTAGTCCAACCCCCTGAACAATGCAGGAAATTCACCAATACTTCTCCGCAGTGACTGCTGTTCCACGCCCAGAAGATGACAAAAAAAATCCCTCCAGGTTTGCTTCCTGACCCCAGAATTGCAATTAGCATTTCCTTGGGCAATGTAAAAAAGGGCCACAAGAACTAAGCACTGAGGCAACCCTTCCTGCCCTCCCTCTCATGATCTGCCTAAGTTCACAGAATCCGCACTGCTGTTAGATGGCCGTCTAGCCTCTGTTTGAAAACCTCCAGGCTCTGCCCCTCACTCTCCAGGAATTTCCCAAACTGGAGCTTGCAACTTTAAGCATGACCGATTTGCCTATGATATTCCTAGGAGTTGGACTGTGGCTCAGTGATAGATCATCTGCTTAGTATTGCAGAGGGTCCCGAGTAGGGCTGAAACCAGTGGGGGATGGGGGTTTAGGGCTGCCTGATCCAGGCTGGGAAACACCTAGAGATTTGGGGATGGAGCCTGGGGAGGATGGGGACCTCAGTGGGGTACAATGCCTTAGAGTCCACCCTCCAAAGTAGCCATTTTCTCCAGGTGAACTGATCTCCATAGTCTGGAGATGAGCTGTAATTCTAGGGGGTCCCCAGGTCCCACCTGGAGGTTGGCATCCCTAGCCCCTGACCTTGCAAGTCAAAGGATCAGGTGGCAGTATGAAATCCTGGAGATATTTTGTTTGTTGTTGTTCAGTTGCACAGTTGAGTCCAACTCTTCATGACCCCATGGACCACATCACGGCAGGCCCTCCTGTCTTCCGTTGTGCTCCAGAGTTTGCTTAATTTCATGTTTCTTGCATTGATAACACTGTCTAACCATCTCATCCTTTGCCGTCCCCGTCTTCTTTGACCTTCAATCTTTCCCAGCATCAGGGTCTTCTCCAGTGAGTGATCCCTTCTCATTTGGTGGCCAAAGTATTTGAGCTTCAGCTTCAGTCTCTGGCCTTCCTGGGAACAATTAGGGTTGATTTATTTTAGGATAGACTGATTTGATCTCCTTGCAGTCCAAGGGACTCTCAAGTGTCTTCTCCAGCACCATAATTCCAAAGCATCTATTCTCTGGCACTCGGCCTTCCTTGTGGTCCAACTCTCGGAGCCATACATGACTATTGGGAGTACCATCGCTTTGACCATACGGACTTTTGTTGGCAGGGTGATGTCTCTACTTTTTATTATGCTGTCTAGGTTTTCCATTGCTTTCCTCCCAAGGAGCAGGCGTCTTTTAATTTCATGGCTGCAGCCACCGTCTGCAGTGATCTTGGATCCTAGGAACGTGAAGTCTGTCACTGCTTCCACGACTTGCCCTTCTATTTGCCAAGGAGTGATGGAGCCGGATGCCATGATCTTAGTTTTTTTGATGTTGAGTTTCAAGTTCCAACTTTTGCGCTCTCCTCTTTAATTCTTAGCAAGAGGCTCTTTAGGTCCTCTTCACTTTCTGCCATTAGAGTGGTATCGTCCGCATATCTGAAGTTGTTGATCTTTTCCCCAGCAATCTTAATTCCAGTTTGTGATTAATTCAGGCTGGCATTTTGCATGATGTACTCTGCATATAAATTAAATAAGCAAGGTGCCTGGAGATATACTGCCAGTCAAAGTAGCCACTAGTATCCTCAACAGACCAGTGATCTGATTCAGTATAAGGCAGACTCTTGTGTACTCGGGGGACGGGACGGGACCAAATTTCTCCAGCTCTACTCTTCTGACCCTTTCCAAGCTCATATAACACATTTGCCTGTTGCCTGCATTTCTCTAAACAACACCATAGCTTATGGCAGGCCAGACTAGTGTATGAGCCAGCAAACCAAGCACCATCCACCTGCCATGTGATTTGATTTACCTGATGCTTGACAGTCCTGGTGTTTTGGCAGTCCCACATGGTCAGTGAAAAAAGGCAGTTCATTTAGCTCCTGGAGGGGTACTACACATGGCTGTGTTTCACTTGATGTGCCACAAGCAATGCTCCTTCTAAGCTGCAGAGTCTTGTGAGCAAAAATCCTAGTTTGTGAGCTACTGGCATTAAAGTTGTGAGTTAGTGATTTGGCGACTGCATACATTAGTTTGCTTTGGAGCCATCCTTCCTGAGCTAAGACAAAAATGTGTTAGCCGGAGGCTAAAAAACTGTGAGCTAGTTCACATTAACTCAGCTCAGAGGGAACACTGGTCACAAGTTGTACCAGCCCAGCTTAGAGAAACACCTGGCCAAGCTGAGATGTAGCTCCCAGAGAAGGGGTTTTACCCTAAGGTTTCACACAACAAGTGCAGAGTATCACAAATCCAATGCATTAGGCAAGTGAATCCATGTGGCTCAGGGACAATAGAAGACCTTCCTCATTCATCTGAGTGTGGTCTTTGTGGACAGATCTGAAATGGGATGAGTTGGCTTCTGGTGAGTAGACTAAACTTAGGGTCTACAGGATGGGAAAGTAAGGTGTTTTTTGACCGCCCCGCCCCCTAGAGGTTCTCTTCCGGAGCTCCGTACCTGAGAGCCCCCAGGATGGGAAAGCACTGGGTTTTTTTTTTTTTAATTGGGGGAAGGCAATGACAAATTTGTCACGAAATAACTGCAATCCCATCAACAAAAGCTCACAGAGACTATTTGAGAGCAAATGCTGTTAGTCGAATGAATGGCATAACACAGAGTGCCTTTCCCTTGGAAACCTTTCAGTACTGCTGTCTCCATTTACATGTTTTTTAATGTTCTCTAGCATAATGGTTATAATCACTGGCTGAAATGATTACACCTCAAATAGTGCCTTAAAAGCAACATGAGCAAAAGAATGTTCTTGTAGCACAAAATTGTAGGAGCTCCAGGCAGATATCTGATGAAAAGCATTTCAATATTTTTGCAAGGTGGGTTGCAAAGTCACGCGAGATAGAGCAATAAAGCAGCAGCCAGGCAATCAGCAGCAGTAGCCTGGGAACCTAAAACTCCAACCTTATTTCCCAAAAGACTTGGGCCCTCTGATGCAAAGACTACCTGGATTTCCTAGGAGGCTTCTGAAATAGACTCCCGACAGCCAATCAGGCTGCAAGGTCAGAATATGAGAAGTGGAGCCAAAGCATTAAAAAGCTGGCAGAAAGATCCAGTCATGGGATTCAGTTGTAGCAGGCAGGCAGGTATCTGTAAGTGTCGCAAAATTTGATGACATGAACCTGACTTATCCTGAGTCAGAGAGAAGAAGAGGAAGAGGAGGAGGATTTATACCCCCCCTTCACTCGGAGTCTCAGATAGGCTTGCCAAGTCCCCCCGGGGGGCGGGGAAACCCCCGCCCCAGCGGCCCGTTCCCCGCCACCAGCGGATCGGGCCCCGGTGGGAGCCCCACCCCGACATGCGCGTCACCTGGAAGTGACGCGACCATGCTGGGCACACTGGGGGCGGGGCCATGGTCATCCGAGGGAAAACTCTATGTTTTTCCCTCGGATGGTCGTGGCCCCGCCCCCAGCGTGCCCGGCGTCATCACGTCACTTCTGGGTGGTGTGTGCGCTCACGCGCACTCACGCGCGCTCCAGCCACAAGCAGGAAATCCCCCGCTGTGGCACAACGCGGGACTTGGTAACCCTAGTCTCAGAGCGGCTTACCATTTCCTTCCTTCCCTCTCCCTGCAACAGACACCCTGTGAGGTAAGTGAGGCTGAGAGAGCTCTGAGGGAACTGCTCTTGAGTTAACAGCTCCGAGAGAACTGTGACTGACCCAAGGTCACCCAGCTGGCTGGTCTCTTCTGGCAAGTATTGTCCGCTCTGACTGGCAGTGGCACTCCAGGGTCCCAGGCAGAGGTCTTTTACATTGCCTAATATGTGATTCTGTTAGGAGATGCTGAGGTTTGAATCTGGGATCTTGTGCATGCAAAGCAGATGCTCTACTGCTAAACTTCAGCCTACTGTCAGTGCTGTATATTCTGTGTAGGGTTGCCAGCTCTGGGTTGGGAAACACCCGGAGATTTGAAGGGGGGGATGGAGCCTGAGGAAGGCAGAGTCTGGAAAGGGAGGAACTTCAATGAGATATAATGCCACAGAGTCCACCTTCCAAAGCAGCCATTTTCTCCAGGTGAACTGATCTCTGTCGCCTGGAGATCAGTTGTAATCCCAGGAAATCACCAGCCACTAGTTGGAGGTAAAAAATGAGAGATCCATCTTCCACCCCCAGCGGGGGGCTTTGGGGGTGTTCCTGGAGGGGGTGGGGCATCCCCGACGTGATGACGTCACATTGGGGACGTCCGCCACCCCCCCCTGCCGCCCGTGCGCCAAATCTCCAGAAACGGCAGTTCCCTGCACGTAAAGGAGCCGGCGTTTCCCCTTTAAGAGCAGCCGCGTTTCCCTTTTAAGAGCACGAAGCTGGCATTTCCCTGCAAGCTTGCAGAGATCAGGCTTGGGAGGAAACACGGGTTCCACACACTTAAAGGGAGAGAGATGGGTGGCTGGGGGTGTTGGGGGTGGGGCTTCCCCCGCCAGCCATCTGGCCGGCGGCAGGTAGAACGCCCCCCCAAAACGGGGGACCCCTGGCAAACCGGGGGGGTTGGCAACCCTACATGGGAGAAAGTGGAAATCAAAAAACAACATCTGTGACAAAAATAACAGAGTCAATAAAGATATGTTGCAAAATCATTTACTGTAGTAATTCTGTAGAAAATTCTCGTCTATTATCGCTCACATGCTAACGAATGCTGTGCAATGTAAACAATCCGTTTCACAATATTTGCTTTATCTGAGCATGTAGCAGTCACAACTCTTATCAATTACTACTTATCAACTCTTGAAGGAAACATTCCGTGTTGACTCTCTAATAACAGAACCCAAGGTCTTCACGATTGTTGTTTTTGGATTTCCACTACTTGGAGGTTGGCACCCCTAATCCTGTGACAAAGGAATATACTTCAGGAGTCTCCCAGAAAAACAAAAGTTTGGAAAGCATCCCAACACTTGATATTATTGGTTTCTCTCATTTCCGGAAAACAAGCTAAAGACTATGGAAACGTTTCTGCCAGACCCCCTCTTATGTCTGTAGATCAATGAAACAGTTAACCACTAGCTGACTTCAGTGTTATGATCTGAAAAAGTTCTCTAATATTTTGTTTTTAAAAAGGACATTTAAGCTTTTCTCATACGTTTTGGTAAAAGGATAAATGCTAGCTGTTCCGATATCGTGCAAAAGTGTTTACCCTTCCACCACAGCCCGGGACAGAAATGTATCACGTCTTTAGGCTATCACTAGGTGTGATACTCTACCAATTACGATCCATCTTGTCCCTCAAAATATGTAAGTGGGCCCAAAATGACAGCCATGAGGATATTTCTTAAAAAGGCCACCCATTGTTCTTATGCTGGGATTTGAAAAGAAGAATCTCTATGCTACACTCTTCATTCCCACTTCAAATGACAAGAATGTAGAACTGAAAGCAGAGCAAATAGTTCGGACCGTTGTGAATAATTCATAAGGTGAATTTTGCTGTATCCATCCACAAAACACCCACATACAGATTGCCGTTTTAACATATTCATTATTCAATATGCTTGAATGAAATATTCATGGCATTTGTAAGTTATGAGTGGCTAGTCGTCTTGGGCACCGCGAATCGTCAAAGTGCTTTGTTTGAAGCAGTGTTGGAGCCGAGTCATATGGAAAAAACTTTAGCATGTAAGTAAATAAGAGTGCTGAATGCATGATTATTGGATCTGTTGTATCCACGCCCACTTTAGCATATGACCCCTGTTCAGACACCTGCCAGATGCAGTAATCTTGGCATGCACTTCTCCCTTTCTACCACACACTCCACATAACGTGTGAAATGGCCTGATGTCAAAAAGAGGAAACGGGACAGACAAATCAGCCTTTTTTGTGTACTGGGTTCCAGGTGGAATGTGTCGATCACAACTTATGTGCATGGTGCTACTTCGCCACCACCGTCACCGCATGTAAGCTGTTGCTGCCTGAACTGTGCCACATTAAGGAGGTGATGTGGTTGCTTTAGCATGCACCCAGCTTACCCAGCTTGCAAGTTTAACTTGTTTCTCTACTGAAACCAGTCGATTGAACACTAGTGTCATAGCCAGTGTAGCTTCAGCGGACCCATACCAAGCGGCCTTATACTGAGTGAGACCATTAGTCCATTCTGCTGATGGCCATCTGACAGCAATGCTGATTCTGTGGACTTAGGCAGATCACGAGAGGGAGGACAGGAAGGGTTGCATCAGTGCTTAGTTCTTGTGGCCCTTTCTGTACATGCCCAGGGAAATGCTGATGGCCACTTTGAGGTCAGGACACAATTTTTCTTCAGGCCAGTTTGGCTGGGGATCCTGGAAGGGTTTTTTTTGTCATCTTCTGGGCATGGAACAGGGGTCACTGGGGGTGTGGTGGGGAGGTATTTGTGAATTTCCTGCATTGTGCAGGGGGTTGGACTAGATTACCCTGGAGCTCCCTTCGAACTCTATGATTCTATTATTTTCTTTGTTACTTTGATCACAACAACTCTTCAGGATCTTAGGCAGAAGGTCTTTTTGGAGACCTCCAACCTGAGATCCTTTAACAGGATCAGGGATAAACAGCTTTAAAAGGGTATTAGATAGATTTATGGAGAATAAGTCTATCAGTGGCTATTAGCCATGGTGACTGAGGGGAACCTCCACACTCAGAGGTGCTAATAAGCCTCTGAATCCCAGAGCCATCAGGGGAAAGGCTCAGCGTCTACGCTCTGTTGTTACTGTCCAGAGGAACTATTTGGCCACTGTCTGAGACAGGATGCTGGACTGGATGGACGATTGGTCTGATCCAGCAGGGCACTTCTTATGTTCCTGTGTTCTGTGCAATGGCTGAAGTGAAAGAGTGGAGGAGGGAGGGTGATGAGCTGTGGGTGCACTGCTGCAGGTCAAGGCGGTGTTACATGATTGCCTGAAACATCTCAAGGCTGAGGGGTGGAAGCAAGTGGGCATGGCCGGCAGTGGCTGCTTATGCTTACATGCCTGCCTGCTAACTGTGGCAGTGGCTGAGTGGTGCTTGCCCAATCTGGGGCTCAGGCCACTCACTTGCCACAGTGGCAACTGAATTGTGCCTCCCCATCCAGAGGTCTCAGGCTATGCTTTATTTGGGCCCACCATGGCCCTGGTGGGGGGTCGGTGGCCATGATTCTGGGGCCCCATCCTGGAGAGTAATTAACTGAGTCCCTGCCATTACGCTCCATCCATCTATGCTTGAGAGGAGACGAATGGAGCATAACAACAGGGTCTCAGTTAATTACTCTCAGCATTCCACAAATGAGGACACATCCGCCCATCCGTCTCCAGTTTTGACATATTTATTTCCTTCACTATGTTTCCCCTTGGAATTAAACCCAAACAAATGGTAACCATATAAATGTAGCTTGTTATTCCTGTTTGGTCCTTGAATCTGTTAAATATCTTTATTATGCTGTATACTAATTTACTGTTCACCCTCTAACTATATGTATGGACTGGTAATTTCAATTTCCCTGTATATGAAGAAGTGTGTGCACACACAAAAGCTGATACTCAGAATTTGTTGGTCTTAAAGGTGCCACTGGACTCAAAGATTTTTCTGCTCCTTTGGTTATGGGCTGGGATGATGATATGGATTCTTTACTTTGATTGAGGGAGGCTAATAGATACATTTGTTTTGTAAATGACAGCCCTGGAAGTAAATAACTAATATTACCTTTCAGTAGGTTGAGCTCATAAAATGCATATCATGGTAGTTCTTCTCACACAGTAAGGATGAACTAAATGGCTTTATTTAAGCAGTGTGCATAGGCATGGATTTTTTTTAAAAGATCCCATTTGCTATGCTTTAAGGATGACATATGTAATTACATTACAGCCTACTCCTTTCTGCAAGTACTTCAGCAGCAGAAATGTATTTTTAGACCTTTAACTTGTTTCTTCCCCAAGGCTCAGAGTGTGGGGTAATAATTCAAAACTATTTGTAAAGCAAACTGACAACACAGAAAATATGGATCCCAATTCAGAGAGTCAGGAAAGCAGGCTCGGATTCCTACTGGAGAGTGGGCAGCCAATATCAGTGCAAGATGAGGTGGAATAAAGACGGCAAATCTGGTATGAGGAGAGGATTTTTCTGCAAACCTGATGATTCCCCCAGGTTTATATAGCACTACTTTACAGTCACGGGTGGTCCTATTGTACATATTTCGCTCTCCACACTGGGACCAGCCCTTCACTATTAGATACAGTGGTCATCCATACACACATACACACAAATATACATATGTGTATGTGTGTGTGTGTGTGTGTGTGTATATACACACACACACACACACACACACACACACACACACACACCCCTCAGTCAGGTACAATGCCATATATATATATATATTAAAAAGCCCAGCGTATTGGCACTTTCCGGCTCTCCCATTGGTTGTGCTGTGCACTGCATCAGCCATTGGCCTGTCTGCCGCCACTCAAGAGTGCTCAGGCACCATTGGCTGGGTGTTGGGTCCACTCCTCTCCCCCACCCACTGCTGGCGTGGCTATTGCCTGTATAACTGCCAAAACTACTGTGTGGCTCACTTTCCCCTCAGTGGCTGTTACTAGGCAACCAAGCTTGGTTGCCTGCCAGTAAAAGGCCTTTGTGGGGAACTCATTGGGGC
The DNA here is from genome assembly GCF_001447785.1 of Gekko japonicus. NCBI lineage: Eukaryota > Metazoa > Chordata > Lepidosauria > Squamata > Gekkonidae > Gekko > Gekko japonicus. Next base: position 451,942 of record NW_015159747.1, read on the forward strand.
CAGTGCTGACTAGGGTTGCCAGCTGCAGGTTGGGAAATTCCTGGAGATTTTGTGGTGGAGTCTACGGAAGCCAGATTTTGGGGAGGGGAGAGACCTCAGCTGAATAGAATGCATAGAGTCCACCCTCCAAAGCAGTTATTTTTTCCAGGGAGAGACCTAGGTTCTTGTTGTGGAAGCTCTGTGGGTGATTTCAGACCAGTCACAGACTTTCAGTCTAACCTACCTCACAGGGTTGTTGTGCAGATCAAAAGGGGAAGAGGAGAATGATGTAAGCTGCTTTGGTTCCCACTGCAGAGAAAGACTGTACTTTTCCTCCTGGGGAACCATTGTTGCCAATCTCCAGGTGAGGGCTGGAGATCACTCAGAATTACAACTGCTCTCCAGATGGCAGAGATCAGTTCCCCTGGAGAAAATGGTGGACTCTGCTCATTATACCCTGCTGAGGTGCCCCCCCCCGACAGCCAGTGTGATGTAGCAATTAGTGCTTAGAGCAAGGTTTGCCAGATCCAGGTTCTTGCTGTGGAAGCTGGCTGGGTGATTTCAGACCACTTACAAACATTCAGCGTAACCTACCTCACAGGGTTGTTGTGCAGATCGAAAGGGGGAAAGGAGAATGATATGAGCTGCTTTGGTCCCCACTGTGGAGAAAGTTTGTACTTTTCCTAGGTAGAAAGATTGTACTTTTCCTAGGTAGAGGCTGCAGGGAGGGGGGAGGAAATGGAAAGCTGAAGTCAGAGGGGCAGATTGATGGTTGGCTGGGAAGGAGACAGGGCTGCCAACTCCAGGTTGGGGAAATCCTGGAGATTTGAAGGGTGGAGCCTGAAGAAGGTAGGGTTTGAGGAGGGGTGGGACCTCAGTCAGGTACAATGCATAGACTCCACCCTCCAACCCAGCCATTTCCTCCTGGGGAACCATTGCCAATCTCCAGGGGATCTTTGCTCTTCAGGTGGCAGAGATCAGTCCCCCTGGAGAAAATGGTGGACTTCTTAAAAATTTATTTCTTCGATTTGTGTCATTATACTCTGCTGAGGTCACCACAGCAAATTGACACAGAGTGCCCAAGGCTGGGGCACCCACTCAGAACCTTTTTCCAGAGCTCGTTGTATTTTTTCCTCATTGTATTTTTTTCCACAACAGGCCTTATTCCTAGTTATAATATAAATCTATCGTGCTGCCACTGTTACATTGTAAAAACAGTAGACAGAATCTGAGATGCTGTGTCTACGAATTATTTACTTACAAGAACTATCTGGAAGAGCCAAGAGAAAGTTTAGACTGGTGCAATCAACAAGAAAATGTTAACTGATACTTGCTTATCATTCGTGCCTAGCCCCTTCTGTAGCCTTGAGATGAAAACAGCAATTTGACTACTATTTAAAGCATTGTGTAGTCTCCAAACCACTGTGCCTCATCTCCAAAAAGATATTTATTTAAAACATGTTTACACTGCCTTTCCACCCAATTCAGGGTCCTCAAGGTGGCGGTCATTCAAAACATTAAAATAAAAAAAAAAATTTAAATGCAAATATGTAAAATGATAAAACAATTCAGCAAAATGCAGCATATAGACACATAAATAGGAAGGAGGGTCACTGTGGGAACACCTACTAAACCCTACTAAAATAGGGTTGCCTGGCTTTGTAACCAGTGGGAGACTGGGGGGGGGGGGGGAACAGCCATCAGCGACAGCCTAACTTTACTTCAGGGGAAGCTCCAGAAGTGATGTCAGTCCTCTCTAGGAGTTGCCATAACCTTAGGGTTTCCAGTGATTCCTAGAGAGCTTTCCCCAGAAGAGATGTCACATCACACCGTAGTGACATCACGTCATAGTCAATGTTCCCTCTAAGCTGTGGAGTCCTGTGAGCAGAAATTCTACTTTGTGAGCTCCTGGCATTAAAGTTGCGAGCGAGTGATTGGGCTGCTGCATAAATGAGTTTGCTCTGGAGCCCTCCTTCCTGAGCTAAGACAAAAATGTGTGAGCCGGAGGCTAAAAAACTGTGAGCTAGCTCATACTGACTCAGCTTAGAGGGAACAATAGTACCAATAGCCTTTTTCCCCTCTCCATCCGCCCCTCAGAGTGGCAGTAGAAAACAGGATCTGGGGGCAGGGAATCCCGCACTCCCACTGGGGGACAGGCAACCCTTCTACTAAAGTGATCATGAGGTTGGAGCATCTTGCCTTTGGAAAAGGCTGAAGAGGTTGGATAGTTTTAATTCAGAAAAAAAACTTGATCAGTGGCAGGGGGCATAGTATCAGTCCAGAGATCTCCCCATGAGCAGAAACAGTGGCTGATAACTTGCATTTTCCCAGCAACATTGGATGATTCTGCATTGGCCTTTCCCTCTGTTGTTTTATGAAACCCATGTTGGAACAGAAATTGCCCTCTGAATGGTATGCTGCTTTCACTTTCTTTGATCATCAGACTTTATGGTACCCTCTACACTGCATGACACTTTCATTTTCTTTGATCATCGGGTTTTATGGTGCCTTCTGCACAGATTTATGGCCGTTCAGGGGTGACTTTGCAGTCAGTACCGTGATGCCCCGAGGTATCTGAATGTGGTTTTGAGCTGCACCTTTTCCTCAGTGTTGAGAAAACATGGAGCGAATTCTAGATGCAGAATTGCCCATTGTGATTTGAGTGCTAGACACGGGGAGAGTCTTGGATCCCCTGCAATACTTGGTAGTGACCACACATCTATGATGCAGTAAAAACAAACACCCACAAAGACTAGTGTCTTTAAAATGAGAGGGGAAATCTCTTCCAAATCAACATTTTCTTTAGGTTTTCTGTATGATAAGCGGAGGAAGCAGTACAGATATCTCATTCTGTAAAATCATTTGGATAATTCCACGTTTTCCTTTTGGTTTAAAAGAAAGTCTTGAAACAAGTCTTCTCCACGAGATAGAAATTCTGGTCCATCCTCCTCTCTTCTATCCCCCAATCAGGTCTAACTGAAAGTTCAAATAAAGCTCAGATATGCCCAAAATAGCATTGGAAAGCCAGGCAGCAGGATGAGCAGTACAGCTAAATGAGGGGGTGTGGAGAGAGCACAATCAATTTATTGCCGCAGCGCATTGGAATAGCCACTAGCATAAATAGCTTTTTAAAAAAGGAGTAGATAGATACAAGGAGGATACTTCTGCGAGCTCCGTATTCAGAAGCAGAGTACATCTGACTGCCAGATGTTGAGGATTAGCTTCCACAGACCTGTATTGCCATCATGCCCTGTTTGTGAACCTCCCTGAGTCATCTAGTTGGCCGCGTTTGAAAGCAGAATGCTGTTAGGCGGGACGTTGATGCTGGGTGAACAGGAACACCAGTGTCTCACGCTTCCTGTACTCCTTCATGGCCATCTCCTTCGAAGGAGAAAACATGCCTCTTTCCTCTACATACAGTTCTGCAGGTTGTTTCTACATGGTTGGCTGCTATGCTTTCTGTTCTCCTTGTATCAGTGTTTTATCTGTATGGGGAGGGGCTGTGGCTCATTGGGAGAGCATCTGCTTGGCATGCAGGATGTCCCAGGATCGAGCTCCGGTGTCTCCAGGTAAAAGGATCAGGTAGGAGGTGATGTGAAAGACCTTAGCCTGAGACACTGGAGAGTTGCTACGGGTCTGAGTAGACAACGCTGACTTTGATGGACCAAGGGTCTGGTTCAGTAGAAGGCAGTTTCATGTGTTCATGTGTGTTCACTCAGGAGGACCAGTCAGTCTCACTCAGTGTGGAGTAATGGGAAAAGCTTCATCTAAATGTCTTCTGCTCTGCAGCTGTTAAAGGTGCACATGCCTGGTCATTAAATAAATAATTGTGGCTGCCCTGTTTAAAGTGGACTCCATTTGGTCCTAGAAGGCTACAGTGGAACTAAATATTACAAGAAACATGGGGCTGCTAACGAAAGTGGCAGTCCCGAGTCAAGTTCCTCAATTTTTAGTTTAATGTATGCACACAGCTGGCTAGTCATCTAGTAGGCTGTAGTTTTAAAGTAACAGGAAAACAAAAAAACCCTTAATCTCAGTTGCATATTCCAAAAAGGGAATGTCCCCAACACAATGACATCACCCAGAAGTGATCACTTCAGGGGATGTTGCACGGGACACTCTGGTTCGAGGGCAAAACGCTATAGTAAATTTGGCTTAAAACCATAGAGTTTTGCCTTCAAACCAGAGCACTGCCATGTGACATTGCTAACATAATGACATCACTTCTGGATGATGTCATTGCATTGGGGACATCTTGGAACACGCCCCAAATCCCTCCACCAGCATGGCAAGGGGACCTGGCAACCTAGTTATAAGGTTGCCAAGTTTTGTTTTGTTTTTAAAAAATTAGTGCCTTTCCTGTTAATAAAATCCTGATACTCAGAAATATAGCAGATTAGATTAAATTGTTCTTGTTAGGTTTGCCTGCTACATTTCTGCAGGCCAGGATACTGGCAAAAGTGTGGAAGCTGCAGAGGCCAGTAAAACCAGTTCACAATGCTACAGGTGGCTCACTAGAAGCAAATATGAGTAATGGGCCAGCCCTATGATTTAAACGTACATAGGATTTTAGCCTAAAATAGGCTTAGCAGGTGACTGCTAATGGCAGGCAAACTCTTCGAAATTACTGATTATACCCGCTGACGCTTACCTGGTCAACAAGTGGAAGCAAGCAGCCCAAAAGGGGGGAGCAGCAATCTTCATTGCCACGGCAATGATGTTACTTCTGGCATGACCCAGAAGTGCCCACATCGCACCAGGGTGACTCTCTAGCACTCTTCCAGAAACTCAATGGAAACTGTAGAGTTTTGGGATGAGCGCTAGAGTGTCACCTTTGTGTGATGCTGGTGCTTCTGGGTCACACCAGAAGTGATGTCAATGCGTGGCAATATCTACCCCCATGGAGTAGAGCCAGTTTGATGTAATGGTTAGGAGCAGGGACTCTAATCTGGGAGAACCGGGTTTGATTCCCTGCTCCTCCATGTGGCACCAGCTGGGTGACCTTGGGTCAGTTACAAGTTCTCTCAGAGCTGTTCTCTCATGAGCAGTTCTCAAGAGAGTTCTCTCAGCCCCACCTACCTCACAGGGTGTCTGTTGTGGGGAGGGGAAGGGAAAGGAGATTGTAAACCGCCCTGAGACACCTTCAGGTAGTGAAGGACAGGGTATAAATCCAATCTCTCCTTCTCTTCCTTTTCTACCCACCTCTCCCCATCTCACGCCTCAAATATTGTACATTTCACATGCTGAAGTTACGAATACTGGTGTTTTGTTGGATTGGGGCTATGTTTGCCTTTTGTGCTGTTCTTGTTGCTATTGTTTTTCCTTAGGAGAACCTCACACAAGTCGAACAGAAGAAGTTATTGGCATGAGTCTGCAAGTGCAGCCAGTGTTTCTATAAGCAGTAGCTACAATTTCAAAATAAAGTATTCACATGTGCAGCAAGCTTGATACCAGCCCCTGGGGATGCACTCCAGAATATTTGTATTCGATATTATTTTTTCTTTATGGTAATACTTTTATTTATATGCCTGCTGGGAGGAGGTGGGCGCCTAGGGAGCATAATAAAGTCAAACAATAAAACATGACCAAGGATAGAAAGACACAGACCAATAAAATCTGAAATTGAAACAGAGAAATGGAAGTACATTATAAAACCTGCAGAAAGTCTGTGGTCTTGTTCGCATCGAGGTCTGAATGCTCTTCTATGCAAAAAGGTTCTCTGCGTGTAGAAAAGCAGGTGTCATGTTACTAGGGTTGCCAAGTCAATTTTTCTTACCGGCGGGGGAGCCTCGCTGGGCTCCACGAGCCATCCGTCGATGTGTGCACGCCGCCAGCATGTCACGGGAAGTGACGCGCAACGTCGATCACGTTGAAGGCGTGGCCCCGATCGTTGGAGTGAAAACCATAGTTTCCCCTCCGATGATCGGGGCCATGCCCCCAACGTGATTGACGTGGTTGCGTCACCTCTGGTGACGCAGCCACGCTGCGCTTCGGGGGGCGGAGTTCCCCCTGGGGCCCGATTCCACGGCAGCGAGAATCGGGCCTCCGAAGCGGGGGGTTCCCCCCCCCCCGCCCCCACTTGGCAGCCCTACATGTTACTCTATTAAATATGTGCAATTTTTTTTTCCAGTGGAGAAAGCATTTCATCATGTTGCCCTAGCAGGCTTAGGAAGTTCCTGGATATTTGGAGGTAGGGCCTAGATAGGGCAGAGTTTGGGCAAGGGTGAGAACTCAGCAAAGATGTGATACCAGTAGGGATGCCAGGCCTGCCGCCATAATGAGAGACTTCGTGGCATTGCCTCCTGTTGCCCACTGGCACCTTGGGCATTGGCAGGAGGAAATGAGGTGGAGAAATGAATGCACACCATAGAGTTTTTCCAAAATGCTAGCATGTCCCCTCTGTCACTTCCTGTTTTTTACTGGAAGCAACAAAGTGCATTGACACCATGCCCCACCTCCAGTTCCTCCCAGGTGTTTGGTGCTGTGGCCTGGTAACCCTAGATGCCATTGGGTCCGCCCTCCAAAATTGCCTTTTTTTCTCCAGGGAATCTGATCTGTGTACTCTGGAGATCAATTGTAATTCTGGGACTGCTCCAGCTCCAGCCTTGAGGCTGGCAGCCCTATTGACCCTCAAAATGTTGTCAAAGCTAGGGGTGGGGCATCCGCTGGCCTGGCTTCTGTTTCCCACTGCTGCTCCAACAGCCAGCAGGAGAAAAAAGGTTTACAAAAATTACCATTGGTTGACTTTATTGCATCACTTTCAAGAGAAACTGAGAAGTGATGTTGATCCCGCTCTAGGAATTGCTGAAACCTCTGTGGTAAAACTATCATTTTCAGTGGTTCATAGAGTGGACTGACATCACTTCCTGGTCCCCATCCTCCCCATGTTCCTGCCAGTTGCCAGCCTATTGGAAAACCAGATTCAGAGTTTTGAATCTGAGACTTAAACTAATCGTGAAAGCATTACATCTGCCAGATATTAGTGTTTGACCCATAGTGGTGGTTTTGCTTTCCTTCCTGCAGGATCTGTATGAGCCACTTACATTCCAGACTGTCCCAGGCTTTACAGCACTGATTATTGCTGTGAAGAATTTAATGGGCCTCTATACTAAATATTACATGCCAAAAGAACAAATCCACCTGCTTTAAAAAGGTGGGAGGGAGGTTAACTGTTGGACTTACTTTGTTAACACTGGGGTGGATCTTAACTAGTACAAGTAGAGTTTCACTAGTTGAAGGGGAGCTTTTGCACCTCTCTGCCCCTCTGCTATTTGCTGTATGCCCTCGGGGATCAGGAAACCTGCAGGAACAAAATAGGGGGACAAGTGGAGATCTGTAGTACGAGGGACGATTGCCAGAAATTTATGGGAGGGAGCAGGGATCATTTGGGGGGGGGGGACGCGGGGGGACACCATCCCCCCGGGTGAGGTGCGGGAGGGCGGGGCCTGGAGCTCCCTGCTGGTGCCCGCTGGAGGTCGCTGCTGTGGGGAGGACACACTTCCGGTGATGTCAGGGGGTGTGGCATATGCTAATGAGTTATGCTAATGAGTCCCCCTAGCTCTTTTTCTACGAAATGACCCCTGGGAGGGAGAATCTTCCACAGGTGGAACTGCATTCTGCAAGTGAGAAAAGAAGTTAGGATCTAAGCCATTGCTAACATTGAAAATATTGTGTTTGCTTGTTATGAATTAAAACGCAGTCAAGTAACTACAGTGGCACTTAAAATACATTTCTGTTTTATGATTTAATCTTGATCACAGCCAAGAGCAAGTGTGGGAATCTTTGCCCGTCTGCACTCTCAGCACTGAAATCTGAAACATGAAAGTCATGAAAGTCAGAAATAGCTGCTAGGACTTCATTGCTAACAACACTCCCACCCGATCACTCTTTTAGGGATCTCAGGGCAGCATACATGTACAATAATCTTGTGAGGTTGGTTAGGCTGAAATCCTACCCCAAGATTTAATGTTGTGGATGAGTGAGGATTTCAACCCAGGTGTTCCCAATTCTCTAGTACTTTAAGCAGTGTTCCCTGGTCTTGGTTCTGAGACCAGGGAACAGAAAGCTGGAAAATTATGTGGAAATAAAGTTTCATGCATCCCTAGTTTTAGCTCTAGGTTTTTAAAGGAGTTAGTGCTTACAGGAGGAACTAAAAGTGATGCTTGTTACTGGACTGCTGCTGAAAATGGCAGCTCCATGTCAAATTCTGCCCCCTCTCCCTGTATTGTTTAGTCAGATATACCTGTGACATTTCCCTGCATACCCTCCAGGGGTTGTTTCGTAGAAAAAGAGCTAGGGGAACTCATTAGCATAACTCATTAGCATATGCCACACCCCCTGACATCAGGGACCCAGCGGTGGACCTGCAAGGCCGGCGGGAGTGCGAGGAAGCCCCGCCAAGGCCCTCCCTGGCCCCAGGAAGGCAGGCAGGCAGGGGTGGGGAGAGGCGGGGAGGAAGCAACTTACCCTCCCTCTTCTCCTGCGTCCTCCTGGCTGAATGAGGGCTGTAAGCGGGGCAGCTGGAAGCAGGGGGCGGGGCTTCATCGTGTGCCCTGCCCCCCCGCACCTCATCTGGCGGAACTGCGATCCCCGCGATCCCCCCGAATCGACCTCTGATACCCTCATTCCATACTCCACATTGTTGGCTGCTTATAGCAGGAAAACACGGGGGACATAACACCAGTTAGTCTGACTAAATATTACAGGGAGGGAGGGACAGGGCTGCCATTTTCAGTGGCAGCTGCATGTAGAGTTTCATATGCAGCTAAAAACACTGAACAGAACAACAGTGATGAGTCTGGGGAGAGGCATAAAAATCTTGAGCATGGATGGATGGGTGCAAAATAGTAGGGAGCATCATGCTGTTAGACTGCATTTTGGAGAGCGCTGTTTTCATCTTGTGGATATGTAGCCTACGCTCAGTTGCCTCAGTGCTTAGCTTTACAGTATTCATGGGGACTAAATGGTCTTTTTAATAATCTGAGTGTTGCCGTTACTCTTCTCCCAGAGAGCAGTAAATTGGTCTGTGTAAAGCAACAAAGGGAAGGGGGGGGGAACGTAAGAGCTTTACCACCACTTCTTCTAATTCTAAATGAGTTACGTGACGATCTTCCATCACTTTCAAATTACAGCAATTAAAGTATTTTCTCTGTTTGGGATGCCGGCGCACAGACTGCTCACAAGGGACTTGGATCATCCAGACCTCTAGAAAAGGGCTTGGCAAGCTTCCTCTGACTCTAGGAGGCAGCTAGGGTTGTCAACCTCCAGGGGGGTCCTGGAGATCTTCTGGAATTACAACTGATCTCCAGACCACAATGCTCAGGGCCCACGTAAGAAACAGCAGCTTTGGGGAGCAAACTCTGCGGCATTCCGTCCGCGCTGAGCTCCCGCCCTCCTAAGTCACCACGCACAAATCTCCAGGACGTTCCTAAGCCAAACTTGGTGATTATAGCCAGCCCAAGAAATTAGGAAGCATCCTCATTTTCCACCCTTCAGTATTCTGTATTTTAATGATTGTATTTTCTAGGCCAGGGGTGTCAAACTCATTTGTTATGAGGGTCGGATCTGACATAAATGAGACCTTGTTGGGCCGGGCCATGTATGTCATAAAGTGTAATGCCAGGAAGCGGAGATATAAACTTTATAAAGGACACAAACACAAAGGTGTGTTTTTTTTACTTAAAATAAAAACATGCTTAAAACATTAGCGCTCTTGCAATATTTTGTTTATTTAACAGTGTCTGATAACTGACACCTCTTGCTCTGAATTATTGCATCAAAATATCTGTGCTGTTGCAATCTTGCGTAAGCTGTTCAGGTGTGTATCTGTAAGCTGCAAACCTACGATGACGCAGCAACAGCAACTGGAAGCAGCAGCAGAGGACAGCCAGTTCCACTGCAGGCCTGATAGAAACCCTCCGGGGGCCTGATCCGCCCCCCGGGCCACATGTTTGACACCCCTGTTTAAGACTCTGCTATCACAAAACCTAATCTAAACCTCTTCACAGTTTCTCATAATTTTATTAAAGTTCTGACAGAAGTGTTGTGGTATATAAATCAGTACAGGGTATATACATCAGTACTATTGTCACCACCACAACAGAAAGCTAACCTAGAGCTAAAACTAGGAATAAATGATACTTTCCTCTTTATTTTCACATAATTTTCCAGCTTTCTGTTCCCTGGTAATGTACCAAAGTAGTTTACACTGCTTAAAGTACTAGAGTAGGATTGAGAACACCTTTCTCCCAAATTTCTCATAATTTCATTATTGCTTTAAAAAGCTCAATGGGAATTAAGTACTGGAGCCAGTATAGAAAGCAACTAGTTAAGAAGTACATTTCTGTAGAAGCCCTGATCTGGCCAGACCAATCCTGTCAGATCTCAGAAGCTAAGCAGGGTCAGTGCTGGCTAGTATTTGGATGGGAGGCCTCGGTGGAATACCAGGGTTGTGATGTGGGTGCAAACCACCTCTGAGCATGTCTTGCCTTGAAAACCCCACGGGGTCGCCATAAGTCATTTGTGACTTGAGGCACCTTTCCACCACCACCACCACCAGCAGCAGCACTGAATGGCGTAAAGTTAACATATAAATTAACAATTACATCATGCACGTGCATTTTTCTGTCATACTGCAAACCATTCTAATTTGAAACGACACATAAGCTTTGTACTTCTCCTGAGCCTTGCTGAAAGACGCAACAATACAGCCGTTGCTGGAAAATGACATTTATAGGTGCCATGGCAACCTTGTGCCTAGGATCTGTCAAGCCCCAATCAAGAAGCTAGCTTGGAAATGGCTTTGTTGTGACAGTGACCCTAAAGTGCTCTAATGTGCTGAACTATGATTGTTCACAGCTTTGGAATGCCTTCTCCCTTGAGGCTTTTCTGGCACCTATCCTATTGTCTTGGGGGGGGGTATTTTTCATATGTGCATGTGTGTGCGCGTGCACACACGTGCATTTGGATGTGTGTGTACCTGGAAGTCATGCAACCTCTGGTGACTGACCCCTACTGGGGGCCTGGAGGATATTCGGGGGGGGGGGCTGAATAAAGTCTGCCCCTGTCCTCCCAACTGCTGGCATTTCAAGGAGGTCTCCCATCCAAGTACTTGCCAGAGTTGACCCTGCTTAGCTTCTGAGATCTGACCGCCGCTATGGCAGAAGCCTAATCGGCAGAAAGAGAACCTATCAGTGGAGCGGATGGGAAACTAGTGAAGGAGAAGTGTTGAACCTCTATTTCATTCACAGCTAAAGAGTACCAGCTATCTGAAGAAGCGAAACGTGAACGCGGCAGTGAAGCCAGCCATGTATAGCTGTACTCACATAAGACGTGGAACTATGTACTCCTGAAGTTTTTTATACAAAGGAATTGTGGACTTTAATTGTATTCCTACTTTGTATCAAGTACTTTTTGATCCTAGCTCTTTAAAAATATATATATATAAGGGTTCTTTAACAAAGATTTCAAGTTGTTTGAATTGTTTCATACAATATAATTTTTCTGCTTTTGTTCATAATTCATCCACGGAGTGTCTTTATATGCAATCTCCTCCCGTGAGCTCTTATTTTTGATATACAACCACCTGGAGTTCGGCAAGCATAGCGGTAATCCAAATACTAACCAGGGCCAACCTTACTTAGCTTCTGAGATCTGACGAGATCGGGCTAGCTTGGGACTGAGGCATTAATGAGGAGTATTATGTTTCCAAATGTTTCCAGTAGTTTTAGGGTATTTATCTGCTCTGAGGACTGTTTTATGGATATTTTTATGCTGTTTTACATCCCTGGGCTTTTTATTGGCTTTGCTCATTTGCTTTTATTGACTTTTTAAAATTTTAATTGTAAGTTGCCTCGAGCAGGACACTGGAAAGGTGGCATAAAAATCTCCAAAAATAAATAAAGTAAAGTAAAGTAAAATAAAGACTCAGGAGGGTAGCTAATACTTAGAAAACAATTTGACAACTGCAATGCTAACGACAGAGGCGTGTTGATGGAACAAAGTCATGCAGTGTGGGATGCTGGTGCTGTTTCTTTAAAAGCCTTTAGTTAGGTATTTATTTAAAACACTCCTGTGCTGCCTTTGCACCCAAATAGGGTCCCAAAGGCGGCAAACATCAAAACTGTGTGAAAAATATATATATTAAAACTTCAAGGTGGAAAAAGAAAAATACTTTTGATTACAGTATGAGGTCAAATGTCTATGAAAAAAAATGATACAATGAATCTTCCCAATTTTGTATTTATGTAAGTGGGTTATTGTTTGTTTTTCGTGTGTTATATGTATAAAATATATTTTTCAAAAAAACCCCATTGAAATATTTCAACATTAAAATGATTAAGACATTAAAATAGCATTTAAAATAGAGTCTGAATAAAATATTAAAACGATTCAATAATAACATATAATCTACAGTTGCCAAGTAGCCCCTGCCAACTGAGGGAGGGGAACTTATCAAGACCAGCAACAAACTGAAGCCTAAGCCTCTGTCACCAGCGAGGTGGAGATATCAGTTCCAGCACAAACCAGAAATTATGTCATCACATCACTGGTGATGTGGGGACACTCTGGTGCCTGAGTGAAAACTCTATGGTAGGAGCTGTTTTTACCATTGAGTTCGGACGTTTTGGCGCCACAACCAAGAAGACCATTTCTCAAGTTGCCACCCATCTAGCCTCAGATGGCGGGGGAACCCAAACAGGGCCTCCAAAGATGACCAGTGTGGATGAATAGTAGGCACTGCAAGGCTACTCAGTTTCCTAGAGCTTTAAATACTGTATAGGCTAAAGGCATTTTGTTCTTAATTTGACTAAGTCATCTTGAGCTACAGGAAATATTTCTAGTAACATAAATGAATACTAACATTTTGTAGTGGGCTGCCAGCTGGGTCCACTAAAAAAAAATCACAGTGATCTTAGTCACTACTCTACATCCTCTTTGGGTAAAATCCCACAAGTTAACAAAAGAGTGTGGTAAGTGAACAGAAGGGATTTTGCAATCAGAGACGGAGAAGTTTGCATTTTTGCTTGTCCAACCAATCCCAAATCAGCAGTTTTAGAAGCTGTGGTTAGGCATTTCTTCTTTTGACTGGCCCTTTCCCAACTTTCTACATAAGTGAAAACATTACTACTGTATTTTTGTTGTATCACAAATGGGTTAGTTATTATTAAAATAGGTCGAGATACAATAATCTGGTTTCTTTTCTTGAGGATTCAAGTCTTTGTTTCCAAATGTGCAGTCAGATAATTTAACAAACAATAGAGCTGCCAATGATGGGAAGGTGCAGCAACCTGAGCTGCAGTGTTAGGAAGGTCAAGTAATGAATAAATATACACTGCAAGAAACGTTTGTAAATTAATGTGTTCTGTTTATAATTAACATTCTATAAAGTGCATTGTGTATTCTTATAACATCTTAATCAGGTATATATATTCAGTACATTCAATATTACAATAACATAAAGTTCATACAATAGAACAACTACCAGTCAATTTTGCATCAGTATTTTAAAAGTCAAACCCCAACAGGAGTTTCCAGAATTATACGCCCGCTTCTACTTGCATGAAGTCTTCAAAAAAAAAAGGGGGGGGAAGCTTTCATTTATAGTTGTGTTGATGCTAGGCTTGCCAAGTCCCCCCGGGGGACGGGGAAACTCCCGCCCCAAAGGCCCGTTACTCGCCGCCACCGGATCGGGCCCCGGGGGGAACTCCACCCTGACGTGCACGTCACCAGGAAGTGACGCGACCACGCTGGGCACGCTGGGGGTGGGGCCACAGTCATTCGAGGGAAAACTCTATGGTTTTCCCTCGGATGGTTGTGGCCCTGCCCCCAGCGTGCCTAGCGTCGTCACGTCACTTCCTGGTGACGTGGATGCGGCGCACACGCTCCAGAATCGACCCGGGAGTCCCCCGCTCCGGAACAAGGTGAGACTTGGCAACCCTGGTTGATGCTTATTGCCGGTCCTACAAAAGACACATTGTGCAGCTAAAATTCATGGATGGAGCGCTCCTGTCAATCTCAAGGCTGCATGATGGGAAGGTGGCAGAGTATATCCTGATCTCATTAGATCTCGGAAGCTAAGCAGGGTCAGTACTTGGAAGGGAGACCACCAAGGAAGACCCTGCAGAGGAAGGCAAAGGCAAACAAACTCTGCCTTTCACCTGCCTTGAAAGCCCTTTGCTGGGGTCACCAGCTGTGACCTGATGGCACTTTACACATGCAGAGCTGCCAATGAATTTTAATCTATACAAAATTCTAGGTGGATTTGGTGGGCCCTACTTCACTGAAAACATTCAAAGCTTTTTTCCCCTTTTATCCTGTCCCTTGGACACAAAATGTGAAGCAGGATCCTTGACTATATGGACCATTTTTCTGATCTGGCATAGCTGCTCTTAGAGCCTTCAAAAGCTTGTAGGAGATGGGCCAACTTCATGAGGGAAATGTTCAAGAAAGAGAGCTACCCAGAAGTGAGAAAGGATAGCTCCAGGAGTTGCTGGGATCTCTGTTATAAATACTTCCTGTCTATAGACAAGGCCTTTTTTTTTACGTCCATGGGACCTGGGGGTGGGGAAAGCTTGGTAGCCCCAGCACTGAGATGTGAGGGTAGCCCTAGCCCTGAGATGTGAGCCATTCTTAGGGAAGTAAAATTTATCACCAGGATTTCATAGATCTCTCCTTTGTAACAACCCCCCAGCAAACAGAAATGTTTGAAAACACACATGTTTCGCTAGTCAGACAAAATGGCAGCCAAGGGTTTGGTGCCACAATCGATGATGTTGTGATGTCACTAGGTGTTTGTGATGTCACTAGGTGATTGAACTCCAAAGGAAGTTCTGGCTTTCACATTTAAAGGGACCTCATTCCTTTTAAATGCTTTCCCTCCATTGGAAGTAATGGAGGATGGGGCACCTTCTTTTGGGGTTCATAGAATTTGATCCCCTGGTCCAATTTTTTGAAACTTGGGTTTCCCCCCCCCAGGAGAGGCACCATCAGCTATGCTGAAAATTTGGTGCCTCTACTTAAGCCCCCCAGAGCCCCAGATACCCACAGATTGATTCTCCATTATACCTATGGGGACCGGTCTCCATAGGGTATAATGGAGTGCCCAGCGGTCATCCCCCCCCCAGCTTTCTGACAGCCCTGAAGCAGGGTGAGGGGCTCCAAACTAGGGGATCCCCTGCCCCCAACTGGGGATTGGCAACCCTGTGGCAGCCAGATGTATCATGGGTAGCTTGTACTTCTGGTACATGCAGTAGGATTCTCCCCAAATATAAAGGCCTACCATTTCCAGCCAAGAGCCCAGGGTAAACCTGTCAGCAAACTGCCAATGTTTTGTTTTCTTCCTTCTGTGTGCGCTTGCGTGCTTTCACTTTCCAATGTAGACCTGTTGATGCGCCTAATTGCTTAGCTGCCAAAATGTCTATATCTCTCAAGGCCACAGGTGGTTGCTGCTGCTTGTTAGTTGCTTGGAGGATCTCACGAAACACCGTGGGAAAGAGATAACATGTACTGCCTAGAAGCGTTTGCTCCCAGGCCCGATGGCGCGGTGCGGGAACACCCACAATTGGGCCTCAGTGGTTTGAATGTACTATAACATGCCATGCTCTTTGCTCCCCCCTCATTCCGAACAGTGATCCTGTCTATGCACCTATAGTTTCAAATAAAGTAAAACCTTTCTACAAGTGTGTACTTCGTTGATGCTGTGGGGCAGTCTGACAAAACCTCAGAACTTTCTATATGCAAAGCATGTGATCTGCCACAGAGCCAGTGTCCTTCCAGAGAAGTATCATTGTCAGCAAGACATATAATCCTCACTGTTTCTTTTTACACTTTTCTTTCCCCAAGCAATGTACCTGTATGGCCCACTGATGGGCCTAATGCATTTAGGAACTGCATTTTAATGCTCAGACTATTGGGCCAGAAATAAAATTCGCTATTTGTGGAATATTAACAACAGACAGGAAGACATCACAGCTCATTTTGGTATTCATGAGCTGCCGGTTTCCCTATAAATAATGAAACTGGATATCAGTTGAGTTATTCATTATTAATCTGTTTTGGACAAAAAACAGAAAAAGTATTGATTTACTGGCCTTGAAAACAATATGCCCTTCAATGTTTATAATGAAACGATTACAATGTACATTAGCCAGTTTGGCATTATTGTGCCCAGCAGCTACTGAGGACTGTATTCTTTCTATCTAAAAATGTTCCTCTGAAGATTGGGCCCCTCTGCCTCCACAGCAGTTCACGGGGTGGGTGAGTGGGTGGTGGATGAAAGTACAACTTGTCTCCCTACTACAGAGCAGCTCCCCTGGAGAAAATGGCTGCTTCAGAGGGCAGATTTTATGGTATATGATAAATTCCCTCCACAAGTCCGACACTCGAGCCATTAATCCACACTGGGTATTTTCAGAAGGACGGAATTCTAGTAGCAAGCACAAACCATGTGGTTTCAGGACCCCTCCCTCCCCTGCGCAGATTTCTATGCAATTTGTTCATATTTCCATCATGCATACTCAGATTTTCTCTGCAGCAAGGAACCCATAGTGGCTTACATCATTCTTCTCTGGGTTTCAAGCTTCTATCCTAGTACAGTAGCTAAGCCATGAACAAAATCTTACTTTACCCCACACATCTCTTTTAAAAATTATTTTAATTGAAAAATAGGAAACATATTTTTAATATAAGAATAATTGTGGATGGATATTACTAGTGTTGCCAGGTCCCCCCCGGCTTGCTGGTGGGGGGGATGCGGGGAGTGTTCTGTGGGTGGGCGGGGACGTCATGTGACATCTCTGATGCAATGACATCATGCAGACGTCCCTGTTTTGGGGAGGGGCTTCTCCCACTGGCCAGTTGGCCGGTGGTGGGCAGAAGCCTGAAAAAATGGGGGAGACCCCCAGCCGGAGCAGGGGTCTGGGAACCCTTGATATCACTTACTTGAATACTGTTATAGTTCATTAGACTGAGATCTCAACTGGGCTGTTGACGTCTTGCTCATGGAGAAGAAATAATTCTCAGCTAGAGGCAGTTGCCCAGAGAGCAACATAAGAGTGCTGTTTTTCTGCTTCCATATATATGTTTTCTTCTTCTTCTTTTTTTAAAGGCAAATGGGCTGTGTGCAAATATTATCTATTCTTTCCTTCTGATGAAAAAAAAAACCTGTTCTAACATAGCAGCTACTTTTTGGTTAGTTTTGTTTGAACAGCAGACACCAGATATGATTTCATCGTGGATTTCCGGAGATTGCATTGCTCAAAAAATGTACATGTCTGACTTTCTCGTTCTGTTTTCTGAAATGCAGCTAAATTTTCCAGTGAAAGCAGAAGTCGTCCAAATTGGTAGCTGAATTTTATTAGAGTATATTTTAGGGGGGGGGGGACACAAGTTAATGTCTGATTTCTTGGAATATATTTAATCATACAACAACATCGAATTTTGACTGTTAGCCTTTGCAAATCTTCTTTGAATCGTAGACAGATTAAGAGCAGATGTTTTTTGGGCTGGTTGTATCGGCACTATATCTTGTTTCTGGAAAGGCTGTAGCACGTGCCTGTGATTTAGGGTGTTTTAAAGTGCCTGAAAGGAAATCCTCAAAAGAGGAATTAAAAAACAATGATGGGGAAAAAGAATTTTAAGACTAAAGCAATAGCTCAATGGCTATTTGAATTATGTGTAGGCTAGAGGGTATAGCTGTGCTTGTATATGTAGAAATAGGTAGAATGAAGCAATGGATTTCAACAAGTCTGAAATGTTGACAAGTTATTGGTCTCCTTTTGCGTGTTACTGTTTTTCACCATTCTGTGTTGTGGGTCAGATGTTTGTATTGTGGCTCAGTGGGAATGAAGAAGGTTTCTGAGACCGATTTCCCACAAGCCGCTGCTCCGCCCTCACTCTTCCCTTTCCTCCGATTGTATGCATCAATTTCCCACTATTTGCTGCATGGCTGCATTTTGACCCGCAGCTTCACCTGATTTTGTCTTGGTCTTCTGGATCCTCAAAAAACAGGACTGAGAAGACACGCGGGTCAAAATGCGGCCGTGCAGCAAATAGTGGGAAATTGATGCATACAATTGGGGAAGGGAAGAGCAAGGGCAGAGCAACGGCTTGTGGGAAATCGGTCTGAATCAGTCCCCAGCATCTCCAATTAAAAGGTCTAGGTAAGTAGGTGCCTGCCCTGATCTGTATGGCCTAGGCTAGCCAGATCTCATTAGATCATGGAAACTAAGCAGGTCAGCCCTGATTAGTACTTGGATGGGGGACCAATGTGGAAGTCTGGGGTTGCTACTAGGGCCAGACTAGAGATGCCAGACTTCAGGTGGTAGCCGGAGATCTCCTGGGATTATGACCTCCCGGCAACAGAGATCAGTTCACCTGGAGAAAATGGCTGCTTTGGAAAGTGGGCTCTATGGCATTATACCCCATGGAAGTCCCTCCCCTTCCCAAGCCCGACCCTACTAAAGCTCCACCCCCAAAATACCAAGATATTTCCCATCCCGGAGCTGGCAACCCTAAACCAGGCAATGGCAAACCACTTCTCCTTGCCTCTTGCCTTTTGACAACTCTATGGGGTCACCTCAAGTCAGATGCGACTTCGTAGCATTTTCCACCATCAAGCAGGTGATGCGAAGGACCTCTTCCTGAGGCAGCTTTGTGTAAGTTTAGGAATAGATCGTTCTTTAAATGGATGTGAATACTGTATTCAGCAATATTGGCTTCCATGAAAAAACAATGGTGTCTTCAAGTGTCTGTTTATAAATATTGCTACATAGGTGCCTCCCTACAGCGGGAAGCAGGCATTTGTGGAAGTTGTCCTTGCACAAACCAGAGCAGGAACAATTTCTGCCGTTTCCTTCTTCTCACTGCAAACAGAATCCAACACCATTCCTTCAGGAGTGGCTTGGGAGGAGAAAATGGGGATACACTGGGAAGGGGGGGTGAGGGATCGGCACAAACTCAACTCTATTTGTAACTATTGAGATTTTGCATACAGTCTGTCCAAATTTAGCAGAGCAGGGCTATGGCTTGGGGGCAGTTCGGCTACAATTAGCAGAGTATTTGGCATAAGTAGCCTCTTAATTACTGGACGCTGCTTTCCATCTGGGGCTCTATGAGACATTGTAGCTCCCTGCAGTGGGAGCTTATTGTATACCAGAGGCAATGGGTATGGAATAAGCCGAAAGATTTTTCCGAAATATCCCCCGTCTCAAGGTCCACTGCTGAAATTGAAATGGACCATTCTGTGATTGTTTTTGTTTAGGGCAGTCTTGGAAACCAGAGAATAGCTCCCCTATAAATGGTAACTTCCCTTACATGTGCTGAATATGAACTGTGCCGTCACAGAGAAGGACATTCTTGGTGATCTCGGGGATGCATCGAAAATACATTAAATTAACGTTAAAGTGCTATTTTTTTAATAAATTGTTTTTATAGAGTGGTTAGTTATCTAGAACCTGACAAAATATGATTGGATCTTTTCAGGCCCAGGACCTATCTTGACTTGCAACCTGCAATTTGGGACCCTTTTTAAGAACATAAGAACATAAGAGAAGCCAATGTTGGATCAGGCCAATGGCCCATCCAGTCCAACACTCTGTCCCACAGTGGCCAAAAATACCAGGTTCCATCAGGAGGTCCACCAGTGGGGCCAGGATAGTAGAAGCCCTCCCACTGTTGCCCCCCCC
>NW_015159747.1:471885-482536 GCF_001447785.1 Gekko japonicus
TGGCTGAATGAGGGCCGGAAGCAGGGTGGCTGGAAGCAGGGGGCAGGGCTTCGTCATGTGCCCCGCCCCCTGTACCTCACCCGGGGGAAATGCGATCCCCCGCGATCCCCCCCCAAAATGACCTCTGGCTGCCCTCATTCAAATGAAAGGGGTTTCCAATGGAGACTGAAGAGGACTATTCAGCACCTGGGTCTTTCTTAGTTAACGTATAGTTACCTCCTCAGGGTTTTTTCCTTCTCAGGAGGTGTGAGGAGTATTTGGATCTACCTCCTGCGGCAGCCATTTTGGGGTGGCACTCACCACCAGGGGTCATTTCGTAGAAAAAGAGCTAGGGGGACTCATTAGCATAACTCATTAGCATATGCCACACCCCCTGACATCACCGGAAGTGTGTCCTCCCCACAGCCGGCGGCGACCTCCAGCGGGCACCAGCAGGGAGCTCCAGGCCCCGCCCTCCCACACCTAACCCGGGGGATGGTGTCCCCCCGCGTCCCCCCCAAATGACCCCTGGCTCCATATGCTTATCTAATTCCCTCTTGAACCTGTCCGTGCCTGTAGCCACCACCACCTCCTGTGGCAGTGAATTCCATGTGTTAATCACTCTTCCTTTTATTTGGTCTAACCCAACTGCTCAGCAATTTCATTGAGTGTCCACGAGTTCTTGTATTGTGAGGAAGGGAGAAAAGTATTTCTTTCTCTACCTTCTCTATCCCATGCATAATCTTGTAAACCTCGATCATGTCACCCCTCAGCCGACGTTTCTCCAAGATAAAGAGCCCCAAGTGCTTTAACCTTTAAAGTGTATATATTTATTTATACTCCACTTGTCTCCTTCATGAGGACCCAGAGTGACTTATTTATTTATTTATTATTTATTTAATTCAATTTATACCCCGCCCTCCCCGCAATGCGGGCTCAGGGCGGCTTACAAGTGGCAAACGCAGCTCCCCTTCCAGCAGCTCCCCTCCTCCCATTTTATCCTCATAACAACCCTGTGAAATCAGGTTGAGAATGTGTGACTGGCACAAGGTCAGCTTCCCTGGCAGAATGGGGAGTTGAATGTGGGTCTCCCACATCCTTGTCTGACACTCCGATCATGGCAACATGCTGGCTTTTGTTTATGTTGTGTATGCTGTTTCCCTCCCTCCCTTTTTTGTGTGTTTTGAGTTCTTCCTCTTTCATCTCTCTCAGTCTTCCTCCAGTCTCTGTTCCCCTCATCTTAAAACAAAACAAAACACAGCTACTGGTGTGATCCACCTTAGGTCAGGGCATGAGCCACTGATGGATCTCCAGCCTCCCAGTTGAAAACCAGTGGCCTAAATCTGTAATATATAAGACAGTGAGAGGGGGAAAAGCTGTAGGAATATTTAGTTAACAGAGTGCTCAAGGCACATAAGTGCAGCTAAGCTCATCTGGAGTGTATGTGCTGTCCAGAAACAAAGTTACACACGGAGCCTTTTTATCTTCGCAAACTGAGAAGTTCTTTATTGTATGGAACTCCATTCTAGACAGGATAGAGTAGAGATAGGGTTCTAATCCAGTCTAACTAGCTTGGACAGATGGAGATACAGGAAGCATGTCCTACTCCTGCGCTTCCAAGATGGAGAAGGCTGGCTAGACCGGAAGGAAGTGTGGAGAGAAGGTGCTAGACTGGAAGGAAGGACATTTCCCTAAGATTATCCATCTACACATCAAAGGGATAGTATCAGAGAATAAAGGAATAGGGATACCAGTCCGCAGGTGGGGGCGGGAAATCCCTCCTTCCACAGGTTCCTGCCCGCTGGGAGTGGGAGAAAATGTCCCCCACCCCTGACACCGTGCATGACACACTGACATCACCCGGAAGTGACATCAGTGTGTTGGTGATTTGTGGGGAGGTGACGCTCTGCTTTTTGGGCGAAACCATCGTTTGAGGCAGTTTTTACCATACAGTTTTGCTCCAAAAGCAAGGCATTGCTGCCACACTGACGTCCCTTCCAGGTAATGTCAGTGTGTCACATGATGCCCCCGTCCATTCCCGGAATGCCTTCCAAATCTCCCTGCTGGCACGACAAGGAGACCTGTTAACCCTATAAAGGAAGGCTAGTCAGTGTCCTGGTGTGTCTATCTCTCTGACTCTCTTATAGACCCTCTCTGAAGCCTGAGGCTAAGAGGCAGCACAAAGTCCTTCACTTCCAACAAAAAACAACAATATTTGTAGTGGAAGAAAAGCAGTCATGTGATTCCACCCTTATTATGGTACATTTTCAACTCTTTTCCAAAGCATTTCAGTTTCTGAACTGAAGTCAATAAATGTCAAGAGAGTACAGATCTTAAAGAAATTATTCTGGGCCTGTCTGTTGCTTAGTAGCTCCTATGAAATGACCAGCAGGAGAGCCAGTTTGGTGTAGTGGTTAGGAGCACGGACTCTAATCTGGGAGAACTGGGTTTGATTCCCCACTCCTCCACATGCAGCTACTGCTGTGACCTTGGGTCAGTCATAAGTTCTTTCAGAGCTGTTCTCTCAGGGGCAGTTCTCGAGAGAGCTCTCTCAGCCCCATCTATCTCATAGAGTGTCTGTTGTGGGGAGGAGAAGGGAAAGGCGTTTGTAAGCTGCTGTGAGACTCCTCCTCCTCCTCCTTCGTGCATTCACACAAGAGTTACAAATCTCAAAGTGGGGCTGGAGTACTCCTGGAATTACAACTGATCTACAGGCTATGGAAATAATTTCCCCTGGAGAAAATGGCATCTCCAGAGGGCAGACTTTATTGTATACCATAGAGTCTAGAAAAAGCCAAATTCCTAGAGTACTAACATTCAAACTTGGTACAAGAAGCTGTGGAATCAGTTCATTATGGAAAGCATCACTGATAAAGTTAACAGAAATAAAAGGAACGTCGTACATTTTGGGTTCGAAGCTAAATGGATGCCAATTTTAGAAGCTCTATCAGACAAAAAATTTATCTCAGCATCCTGGGATAACTATGTTAAATGGTTGTGAGGATTTTTTATGGTTCAAATAAAGTATAGTAAGTAGGCTTTGGTAAAACTTGATTTGTGGGTAGTACTTTGTGTTTAATAGGATTAGATATATCATTGAATGTCTACAGATATTCTTGAGGGCAGAAGACACTTGTTTGTATCTAAAGCAACAAACAGTACAGGCATCAATTACAAATTGAGGCTAAAATAAGTTATTTTGTTCAAAGATTTATTGAAGAATGTATCATTCTTTAAAGCTTACTTTTTTGTAATTAGTGTGTTGGTTTGAATGTATAACTGTTCTTATGACCTTTATGTATATTTTTATTGTTATATTTGTTTTATTGTTTTAATCCTACCAATAAAATGTTAATGAGAGATATTACATCTCTGCTGAGCTTAGGGTTGCCAGGTCCCTGCTGACAACGGTTGGGAGACTTACCTTGCTGTGGAGGCCCTCATGGGCGAAGTAATGACATTGCTGGCGATGCGCTGACATCACTCACTGGAACTGACAGCCGTGTATCGCTGGGGACACTCTGGAATTTGGGCAACATTCTGTAGTTTAACTGTAGAGTTTGGCCCAAATGCCAGAGTGTCCTCAGCGTCCCCCAGTGACATGCTGGCATTACTTCTGGGTGTACGGGGAGTTGTCAGCATATTGGGATGTTGCAAATGTCCCCCCTCTAGTTTTCTGCCATTTTTATTTCTGGTGGCCATCTCAGTGGGAGCACGAAATGACCACTAGTAGCAGGGGATCCTCTTCCACGAGTGGGGGGGCTTGTTAAGCTCCCTCCCCAACCTCCACCCTCCCCATGAACTGCCCCTAAATCTCCAGGAGTTTTCTAAACTGGATTTGGCAACTCTAGTGCACATGCACACACACAGAAGGTCCCATGATGACTCAGAGTTTCTTATTCAGTCATAAGACCAAGGAGGAAGCCTCGAATGCTGCGGGTTTCATATTTAATTCATTTAGTAGAGCAGGATCATGAAGAGGAAGAGATGTCGAATGCCAGGATTGCTATAGCAACCATCAATTTGTTGCTGCATGGATTTACTGTCTGTGTCTTACCTTCTCTATGAGCTCAGTTGTTCATCCCAACCCTGATCTTAAAAAAAAAAAGATGGAGCCTCAGATCATAACTATTCTTTAGACACCTTTCAGGCTCCCCCCCCTTCCCTCCGCTACTGTGAGACTTTCTTTTTCTAATAGAATCTTAGGAGCCCATCTCAGAACTGTGATTAAACTACAAGCAAGTCGGTAACTGCATTTCTTTTGGCATTCAGAAGAACAGAACTGGCTGCTAACTACCCTCTCTGTTGCAGCATAGATGGCAAATTATTGTTGGAGGAGAAAAAGATCAAAATATATCAGTGGTGTTTCTGTGACAACTGGAAGATTTTAACTGAGAAGGACTTTTCTACCACCTCCCAGAGCTCTGGGTTTTTTTTTCTTGCTTGAGGCAGTGTTTGTTTGAAAATTATATGCTAGGCTGGCTTACTGGGTGGGGCCACAATATTTCCAGATGGAGCCAGATCCGCCCGGCTAGTTTGTGCTCTTGCACCTGAAGTCTAAAATGGCCGTGAAATTGGACATCAAAAACATCATTATTCAAACTTACCATTTACATGCAAATCGAGGAGCCCCTGATCAGATCTCCTTGACTTTTTCCCCCCCGCTCAGAGTTAAATGCCATGCCAAGCAGCAGTTACTTGTACAATAGCGTTAAGGCCAGGTTTTGTTATGGAAAACTTACTGTAAGTTTGCTAAACATTTGCAACTTATGTCAAGCAATCTGTGCCAGCTTTTACACCTGTGCAGTTGACAACCCATGGGTTCTTCTGCATTCTCATTCTTTTCACTCCTAAGATCCTGTTTCTCCAGCAGGTTTCCTGTTCCGCACCTGTTTTGCCCCCTCTAGTGGTCAATGCGATATTACATTGGTTTATGTCTGGTGTATCTCCCTGCAGATTTAAACTTTTTTATTCCGAACAAGAACCAGTGTAATATCAAATTGATCACTAGAGGGAACAAAACAGGTGCAGAATAGCCCCCCCCCCCAAGAAACAGAAATTTACAAGCAAAGAAAATGAGAATGTGGAAAAGCCCTCAATCTTCTCCTTCACTGGGGAAGGAAATATTTATCCCCTGGGATGATCTATTTATATGTCAAGCAGAAAATCACTTGCATTTTGCCCCTTCATAGCACCTGCACATTTGGATACTTCATTTAAACGCCCAATAGTGCACATGCTGCTTTGCGCAGCTGCACAGTTGGCAGAATGCATCATGTTGGTTGCATGTATCATGTTGACGTATGCTCAGCAAAATCAAGATCATTCCCCTGTCTTTCCCATTTGTGCTCATGTAGTGTACCAGGAATACCATGATAAAACCAACCCACTCATTTGGTTAGTCATCAGTACTATAGAAACAAGATTTTGATGGATGCAGGGAAAGGGAAGAATCTAGAACTCCCAAGATGAGGATGAGAATGTAAATGTACCTTCCATTCCAGTGTATTTGAAAAAGTGTGCATGCCCACAAAAGCTTATGCCCAGAATAAACCTTTGTTGGTCTTAAAGGTGCCACTGGAGTCTAGATTTGTTCTGCTGCTTCAGACCAACATGGCTGACTACCTGGATCTACATGTGCCAAAGTTATCCACATTTGGCCAACCCTGAATGAACACTGAGTGGCAATATCAGAAGACAGACATTGAGACACTAGGAAGCACCGAAATATGGAAAATTACTGGGGTGGGGATTTAAATCAGGGCTATTTTTGGGCAGGAACGCACAGGAACGGAGTTCCGGCTGGCTTCTGAGTTGGCCACGCCCACTACAGCCAAAACCTCTACATGCGTGGCTACAGAGGGAAGGCCTGGAGAGCGACACCCCCCAGCAACTCCGAGGTGGGAAGGCCGGGGGGGCCTAGAAGGATCAGAGAGGCATTTAAATGCCTCCCTGTGTCTTCCTTGGCCTGTCCAAGGGCTGGCTTGCCCAGGCAAGCCAAGGGAAGGCATGGGGGTGTGGTCTAATATGCTAATAGGCTGTGCTGTCAGGGCGGTGGCCTAATATGCTAATGAGTTTCTGCTGTTGGGTGTGGCCTATTATGCTAATGAGTTACTGCTGGGCTTTTTCTACAAAAAAGCCCTGATTTAAATTATATAGTGAACAGCAGATGGGGGATGGAGGCAGCTGTAGCAAAGTAGTAAGTGATCACACATGCACAGTTGGCTTGTTTTCATAATCCAACATGTCTGTATTGTTCAAAGTCAGGTGACTTGTATGTTGAGAATTCGGTTGTGATGATCAGAACTTGTGAGCACATTGCAACAAAAACTGATGGGTGATCAGGCATCTCTGTAGTGAATACTGCATGTATTTCCACTTCAGATATCCATCTCAAGAACTCTATGATGATTTGGTGTGCTGCTTCCATGGTATTGTGAACACTTGCATATGTCCACATGGGGTGCAGCTTTGACAGACATCAGATATCCATCAGGGACTTAGGGATGCCAGCCTCCAGGTGCGAACTGGGGATTCCCTAGAATTACAGCTCATCTCCCGCCTACAGAGATCAGTTCCCTGGAAGAAAATGGATGTTTGGGAGCATGAACCCAACCTGGATCTCGTCAGCCTACCCCCCCTCCCCTACCAGTGACCACAGGGGATCTGGCAAAGCTAAAGAGTTCAGGTGCCACATAGTCTCTCCATTTGTTCAATCTAGCCTTTTAAATTTTTTTATGGTTGTGCTTCAAAAAAATAAGGACAGTTTCTCTTGCAGCAAGAGGATGTCTTGGCATTCCATCGAACAAAACCACTTTCGAGGACAATGAGACAGTGACGATATTATATAAAGTTAAGGGGGGGGAAACTTTGATAAAAGCTTCATCAGCTTCCCTCGGAGAGCTAACAATGACTCATCAGAACTGTTCAAGGATGCTGGAAAAAAAACAATGTCATGATAGAAGAGTTCAGAAATAGGTGAGTGGTTTCTGGAGGCAGGTGTTCTAAGAGGTGGCACATTGTCTTTGGAAAGCTCTCTCCCTTCGGGCGTGCTCACTGCTTGCCTTATTGTTATTCAAGTGCCCAGGCAAAACATTTCTCCTTACCCCAGCTTTTGATTAAAGTTTTAGCTTCCTGCCCAAGTGCTATTTTGACTACTGTTATGTGTTCCTCTGCTGAAATTGCTTTATTGGTATTTTACGCTGTTCTGTGCTATTTTTATGCCCCTGGTGGTTGTATTGCTAGTTTTATTGATGGTTTTTAGTATTGATGGGTTTTATGTTTCCTGTTGTTTTATGACTTTGATTATTGAATTGATTTTTTTTTTGTTAGCTACCTCCAGCAAGTCTAAGCATACACATTTTCTGAATAAGTAAATAAAATGTCACCGCACAAGATATCATCTATCATGTTCTACACATGTGGGAAGTATGCTACTAATCATATTTATAAAAAAGCAGTGTGGTCAGTGTAGCCTCATGTAGGATCTGATAGACTTATCAAAGTAATAATGCTGGCATTTTCTAACAGCTTTGAAAGCCGATGTACTTAGATTTGAGGCACCAAGTTAAAATATGGTTTCTTTCTGTCAGAACTGGAGGGGACAATAAATACTGTAGAAATTATATTTCAAAAGCCACTTCACAGCATCCAAACAGCTATATTTAAAACATGTTCCTTTTGAGAGCCAGTTTGGTGCAATGGTTGAGAGCATGGACTCTAATCTGGGAGAACCGAGTTTGATTCCCCACTCCTCCACATGCAGCTGCTGGTGTGACCTTGGGCCAGTCACAAGTTCTTTCACAGCTGTTCTCTTAAGGGCAATTCTCAAGAGAGCTCTCTCAGCCCCACCTACCTCACAGGGTGTCTGTTGTGGGGAGGGGAAGGGAAAGGGGATTGTAAACCACTCTGAGACTCCTTCAGGTAGTGAAGGGTAGGGTATAAATCCAATCTTCTCTTCCTCTTCAGGATAGCCATGTGATCGGCACCTAACGATGTAACCACAGGAACTCCATGGGACATGTGATCGGGCTGCCGCACTTTACTTTGCTCTGGGGCAAACAGCTGCGCCTCAACCCCGTGTTATCTGGCCCATGTGACCGGGGCCTGCATTGATTATTTACTGAGCTAAGACAAAAATGTGTGAGCCATAGGCTAAAAACTAACTCAGTTTAGAGGGACACCATGCAAGAGGTCACACAAGTTCTTGTGCAGGTCTGAAAATAGCTCTGTGTGTGGTGTTTGTGTGTGTAAAGTGCTATCAAGTCACAGTTGACTTACAGCAACCCTATACGGTTTTCAAGGCAGGTGATTAAGCCGAGATGGTTTGCCATTGCCTTCCTCTGCAAAGTCTTCCTTGGTGGTCTCCCATTCAAGTACCAACCCTGTTTCGTTTCCAAGATCTGATGAGAACAGGCTATACTATATCATTCTGCTTCCCCCAAAATAGTTGTAGAACCTGAGTAGTATAATTGTGTACAGAATCTTCTGACAGCCCTTGTGCAAGTATTTGCGCAACAGAGTCAAGAGGTGTTTTAGGGGAGGGGCTGTGACTCAGTAGCTGAGCCACTGCTTGACATGCAGAAGGTCCTGGGTTCGTACCCTGGCACCTCCAGTTTAAAGGGCCAGGCAATAGGTGACAATGAAAGACCTCTCCTTCAGATCCTGGAGACTGCTGCCAGTCTTAATAGATGATACTGACCAGTCAATGGATGATACTGACTGTTTGTACTTTGGCTTCCAGTTTTGTGTGTTTAAACTATTTATTCCCCACAGTCAGAATTGGCATATCAAAATGTGAAGAACACAAGGAATAAATGATGCAGTAATTAGGGAGGTTAATTTATGTTTTAACTGTATTTTGGTTTCCTGCATTTCATCTGCGGCCGTGTGTTGCATATGTCTGTCTCGATACAGAAATAATTGGCCAGGTTTATGTGGATATAAAGCAAGTTGATAATGAGGAACTGCTGAGAATACGCTTTTGATAACTCTCATCTTAAAAATGGCTTGATAATATGGGAATGGAATTTTAGCTGAAAGTTGAACTGTGGCCAGCTCCATGACTCTTTCTTTAAAAGCCCGATAAACACTTTTACTCACAGGACAGATCTAGTAGCTTGATAGCCAAATTAATCCCAGTTTTTTTTGGGGGGGGGGGTTTGCCAGTCAGCTGGAAGTGTTTGGCTGTGCTGTTTCAAAGGGGATTAGTCATAGGAAATGACCACTTCAGATTTCCCCTAAGCAACAGAATTAGACTTAAGTAAAAGAGAGCCTGGAATTTTCATCAAAGCCATCTTGGGATTTTCTTCCTTTTTGATACAGTAGATAGATGCTGTACTGTTTTCTACACATAAATCAGTTGGCACATATAAAGGAAGTACAGTGCATTTAAGCATGACCTTAGTTTCCACTTCAGAATTCGGGAACAGGATGCTAGCTCTGAGGACTGTCCAAACAGAAGCTCCTCAAAGAAGTTGGGAGTGGGGGCTTGCAAGCTTTCCCACTTAAGACCACTTTATAGCCTAACCTGAGCTGAGGACTTAAATTTAAACATAGAAAAACCTCAGATCTTCATTTGGATGTCTTCTTGTCTTTGCGCTTCTTCTTCTTCCTTTGCCAGGGGATTTTAACCTTGTAAGATCTGGGCGCAGCAGCTCCCAAATCAGAATCAAAGTCAGAGTCAAAGAAGGTGGAAATACAAAGTCTGAAGGTGGAAATACACATTGCCACAATGTGTAGACATAGGGGCATTGGTAAAGGCCAGCTGGAAGGCACCGGTGTGTGTTGACCCTAGCACCCATTGAATCTCTCCCACACACTTGGCCTTATTTGTGAAAATGGGGGGGAATGGGTCAAAACCATCCTGGGAGACATTTTTAGGGGCAAGCTAGTGGGCAGAAGGGTTAAACAACTGTCTCTAAGTCACCAACTCTGCCCACATAATGGCTGCCCCCCGAGCAAAAAATTTCTGGCTACGGGCCTGGCCTGGGGCATATATGCAAAAGAATCCTGCCCAAATCGATTCTAGTGCTTGTGGATCAATTCCCAGGGAAAACAGGAGTATTGTGAGGATACAGAAAAGGTCAAAGTGAGGTAGAAATGGCACTTAGAACATTGGTGAGATTCCTGCAGGGTACTGCTAGGAAAATAACCTATTTCTAGTCCTATCTTTTGCAACTCGGTCAATCTTCACTTAGCATACCTGACCCCATCCATTTAAAAATGATATGAAATTGTATTTTTCTTTTTAAAAGGGGGAGGAATAACTTCTGAGCATGTAGTAAGTGCTTTCCCTTCTCCACTGAGCAACGGAAATCTTGTGCCACTCGTTCAGAATTAAGGAACAAAGTTTGATTCCAGGATTCATAATAGGCAGGCTCAGGATCATATGTCCCACCTGGGGTTACCACCTGGAATCACAACTGATCTCCAGACTAGAGATGTAAAATTTCCGGAAATTTTGAAGCTTGGAAAAAAAACCGTTTTTTCCCCAGGGGGGGAAATGGAAATTTTCGGAAAAAATTGAAAAAAAATGCTACATTAGCATTTCTTCTGTCTTTTCTAGATTGAAAGTCATTCTGTTACTTTAGGAACATAAAATATGACTATGGACATTTTTACTTGGCATGAAATTATCACAACTAGCATATTAAAAATATAGTGTATCCAA
>NW_015159747.1:482718-482938 GCF_001447785.1 Gekko japonicus
TACTCCAGACTACACAGATCTGTTCCCTTGGAGGAAATGGCAGTTTCAGAGAGTGGACTTTATAGCATCACATCCCTGCTGAGCTCATATCACAGAAGATGGTTCCCCCCACAGTTTAAGGCACCTTAAGATATTGCAGAGTATGCTTCCTATACCTTTAGAATCAGGAGACCAGAGAATCTTGGGGCATCTCCATTGAAGGAGGAGGAGGAGGAGGAGG
>NW_015159747.1:483048-503928 GCF_001447785.1 Gekko japonicus
AGGAGGAGGAGGAGGAGGAGGAGGAGGAGGAGGAGGAGGAGATTGGATTTATACTCCACCCTTCACTTGGAGTCTCAGAACAGTTTACAATCTAATTCCCTTCCTCTCCCCACAACAGACACCCTGTGAGGTGGGTGGGGCCGAGAGAGCTCTGAGAGAACTGTTCTTGAGAGGACGGCTCTGAGACGATGGTGACTAGCCCAAGGTCATCCAGCTGGCTGCACGTGGTGAAGTGGGGATTCAAACCCGGTTCTCCGGATTAGAGTCTGCTGCTCTTAACCACTACATCAACTGGGTGGCAGGCCATGCAACTGTTTTTCACCACACAAGTATACTAAAAACACTTTCCTAGGAGTAAGACTTATTGAATAAAATGGGCTCGCTTCTGAGTAGACCTTCTTAGGACTGTCCCTCACCTTCCCCACCTTCTGCTTGTACTGACTGCAGACTGTCAGAGTCACAAATGGAAGTGGTTGTGTGAATGCCCATGGCATGGGAAGAACAGCGTAGGGCTCAGTGCCTTCTCCTTGTGGCATTGCTGGTTTGTTTGCAACTACCAAAAGCAGGAGCTGTGGGAACTGGTGGCAAAAGTGGGCCCTTCTGTTCTGCTTTCTCCCTTTCCATTCATGCTTCTAAAATGAAACTTCTGTGGTCAGACACGCTTAAAGATGTTTCTGGAGTTGCCGCTTCATCCGAAACCAGCAACCTTTGCTCAAATCAACAGGGAATCCCATAGGTGTCTCTCCTTTTCTCATTGGGGCATCCCTGCGCCCTTGGTCGTTGCCTCTTTTCCTCTAGCTATTTGTAAACAGTAAGCTTGGGCTTCCTGCTCCAATAGCAGCGGCTCATTTGTCAGATCAGCTTCTTCAGTGACCTGGAAACTCAATCTGAGCTCGCCAAAAGTAGCTCATTTCTGAACTGTGCTTTCTGTTTTGCTGTAGATAAAGGCAGCGGGTTACTAGGATTGACCTGCCATTAAATTATCTAGTGCACAATATGAGGACAAAACCAGACATATGTCAGCGGTCGGCAGGGCTATTTTTGGGCAGGAATAAGGAATGCACAGGAACGGAGTTCGGGCTGGATCCAAAGTTAGCCACGCCCAGCAGGAACTCATTAGCATAATAGGCCACACCCAACAGCAGAAACGCATTAGGATCGGCTACATTAGGGGTGTGTGGCCTAACATGCAAAGGAGTTCCTGCTACAAAAAAGCCCTGGGTTTTGACAACAAACAAGGTAAACAGAATAACAAGCGAAAGGTGGGTGTGGCTGGATAACCACACTTCTGGCAACCTGGGGGTACGTCCTTATGTGCGAATGAGCTCTGCTGGCAGGGGTGTGGCCTAATATGCTAATGGATTTCTGGTGTTGGGTGTGGCCTATTATGCTAATGAGTTCCTGCTGGGCTTTTTCTACAAAAAGAGCCCTGGCGGTCGGCATTTTCAGGCAGCTGCCAGGGCCCACGCCTCAGCAGAGGGCTCTCTGATGACCGATGCTACACCAAACTTTCTGCTAAATGGTATTGGCTCATACTTAGGGTTGCCAACCTCCAGGTGCCACCTGGAGATCTGCTATTACAGTTGATCTCCAGATGACCAAGATCAGTTCCCCTGGAGAAAATAACAGCTTCGGAGGGTGGACTCTGTGGCATTATCTGCTGCTGAGGTCCACTCCCTTTCCAAACCCCCACCTTCCCCAGGTTCCAGTCCCAAAATCTCCAGGAATTTCCCATCCCAGAGCTGCTTAAACTGCTCCTCATCCCAGTGTTTGCCAGCTCCTTTTTCTATAGGGTTGCTGACTCTGGATTGGCCCATCCAGTCCTTTTTCTATAGGGTTGCTGACTCTGGATTGGAAAATACCTGAAGATTTAGGGCTGGAGCCTGGGGGTGGGGTTTGGGGAGGGGAAGGGCCTCAGCGTGGTATAATACCATAGCACCCACACTCTAAGGCAACCATGTTCAGCAGTCTGAAGATCAGTTGTAATTCCGGGAGATCTCCAGCCCCCACCTGGAGTTTGACAGCCCTACAATTCTGCTCGGCTTCCCTTGTCTCCCATGAACATAAGAACATAAGAGAAACCAATGTCGGATCAGGCCAATGGCCCATCCAGTCACACAGTGGCCAGAAATACCAGGTGCCATCAGGAGGTCCACCAGTGGGGCCAGGACACTAGAAGCCCTCCCACTGTTGCCTCCCCCCAAGCACCAAGAATACAGAGCATCCCTTGCCCCGGCCTGAGAGTTCCTTTCTATACCGTGTGGCTAATAGCCACTGATGGACCTCTGCTCCATATGTTAGCCCAATATTCTTCTCTCAGTTCCTTTGACTGCGTCCTCTGTCTTCTGTCATGGCCTAACAGGGTCAAACCCACCGCCAGCGGTGAGTCCTCCTCCATCTCCTTGTCAGTGTCCATGGGTGGCTGCTATATTCTTAGGCTCAAATAGGATTGCCAGCTCTGGGATGTGAAATTCCTGGAGATTTGTGAGTGGAGCCTGGAGATATCGGGGTTTGGGGAGGGATGTCAGCAGGGTATGATGCCCTACAGTCCACTCTTGAACACAACCATGTTTTCCAGGGAGACTGGTCTCTGTCACCTGGAGATGAGTTATAATTCCAGGAGATCTCCAGTCCCTACCTGGATGTTGGCAACCTCAGGCCCAAAGAAGAGGCGGGACCAATGGATGTCAGCTCAAGTAGCACCGCCGCGATCTGTTTCAAAGGGTAGCCCACATCAGATCTACATTTCTACTCTACTGTGTCTGAGGAAGGAGCTTTGACTCTTGAAAGCTCCTACCCTGAAACTCTTGTTGGTCTCTAAGGTGCTTCTGGACTTGAGTGTAACTGTTCTGCTGCTTTTGGGTATTCCTTGCTGTAGTAGAGATGGGACTATATAGATTTTTCTCTTTTTGATTATTCATATTTCTCTGGTTTTTATAGGTTTATTATAGATTTATAGGGTTGCCAAGTGTATCTTCGCTGGGAGCGGGGGGCTCCCGGCCGGCGTCTTGTGCGCACGTCACCCGGAAGTGACGGGAGGACGCCAGGCATGCTGGGGGCGGGGCCACGGCCATACAAGGGAAAACCATAGAGTTTTCCCTTGTATGGCTGTGGCCCCGCCCCCAGCGTGCCCGGCATGCCTGCGTCACTTCCGGGTGACGCGCACGTCGTGGTGGAGTTCCCCCCGGGGCCCGATCCGGCGGCGCCGGGGAACGGGCCTCTGGGGCGGAGGGACTTGGGATCCCTATAGATTTAACATGTATATTGGAAGGTAATGAAGGCCTGGTATATAGGAGGCCTTCTTTGTGGGTCAGGGTATTTTTTCAGTTGAGGTTAACAGAGAAGACAATAACATTCTTTTGGCACAAAAGAAGGTAGAAGGTTCATGGTTCTAATGGTTTAGGTTATAACTTCATAGTGTCTGGGTCAAAAGGATCTTTTACTTGATATCAGAGAAAATACTTTTGTTTGGGTGGGAACAAGCTTTAGCCGATATGACTTAGGTCAGGTCAAGTAAATACGTGACGCTATTGCATAGACACACCTTTCTTTGCTTTGACCAATAAGGAGATTTTTATGTGAATGTTGTTTAAGTTTTTGTAACCAATTATGCCTTCTGAATATTATTCTCATGATGATGATATGATGATGTCATTTTAAGTATTTAACTTCATGTATTTCCTATTGGCCTCAGAAAGTAGTCAACTTTGATGGGTCCTTTGGCCTAACTGTTTTCCGTATTTCATTGCAATAAAATACAAGAACTTCCTCCTCATTTTGACTTCAGTCTTCTATTTTTGACTGGATATTAATTTGCATAACATTGCCATCGATCCTTCCATTGCCAATGAAACCATCTTCTGACATTGGGCCCAGTGTACAGTCAACTAGCAAGAACAAGAAGACACCTCTGTCCCTGCCATTATCACTACCCTTCATGGTTGGGTGCCCATTCTGCCCGGGAAGGAGTGAATGGTAGTGTGGGAAGACATTACAAGTCTTGTGGTGAAGGATCTCTCAAATTTGGACCTGGACCAAAAGACATCAACGAGAAAAAAGAGCTAGAACTGGCAGTATGCTTCCTGAGAGACCAAACTTCTGTTCAAGGTCATGTTCAAGTCGATAGCTTGCTGTAAAATCCTCACATACAATCCGTTTGAAAAGAGGGTTTTTTTGATTTGGGGGACTGTGGCGAGAAAGAAGGCATTCTAGATTGTGTAAACATTTTATAGCTCTTTTCCCTATTGATGGCTGATACAAAAATAACTACTGAAACATCAGAAAGGCAAGGGCTTTCCCCCTCAGGGTGATCTGCGGTTG
Source organism: Gekko japonicus (assembly GCF_001447785.1). Classification (NCBI taxonomy): domain Eukaryota; kingdom Metazoa; phylum Chordata; class Lepidosauria; order Squamata; family Gekkonidae; genus Gekko; species Gekko japonicus. The sequence goes on from NW_015159747.1 coordinate 487,369, forward strand.
GAGATATGAGCAATTTTTTAAAAAGTGATTTATGCCATCAAGACAGAGTACAACATACCTGTGGGAAAGGGAGTTTTATGTATTTGTGGTAAAGAAAAAAAAAAGTTGCTTAAATAATGTGTTCAGTTTCATGGACAACAAAACTTCCCATTCCTTTAAGTTCCTGTATATGAGGATCAGCAGCTAGTTCTGTATATTCATTTTGGATGGATACTGATGTACGCAAAGCATCTCCATTAAGATATTCCCTCACTTTGGGCATATCTTAAGGACAAGTGGTGTGTGTGTGTGTTAAGTGCCATCAAGTCACTCATGTTAACCAAATGAATCGATGTCCTCCAAAACATCCTATTGTTAACAGCCTTACTCAGGTCTTGCAAACTGAAGGCCCTGGCTTCCTTTATTGGGTCACTCCATCTCCTGTTGGGTCTTCCTCTTTTCCTGCTGTCTCTTCCTTGCATTATTGTATTTTCCAGTGACTCTTATCTTCTCATAATGTCACTAGAGTACATGGCCTCAGTTTAGTCATTTTAGCTTCTAGGCATTCGCCTAGAGCGTGGGCTGGCCCTGAGGGCGCCAAACTGGGAGATGCAGGGCTTTTGGCGGGGGCAGGGGCAGTTTGGCACCCTAGAACCAGCCAGTCAGTGCCAAAGGGTGCCAGACTGCACCAGGCCCCGCCCCGCCAAAACCCGGGGGACCGGCAGAGAGCCTCCGAGGTTTCTGAGCAGTGCCTCCTTTAGTCCCTTCTTCCCCCCAAGTGCCCTCCTCTGAAGAAAGCGCTGGGCTTTCTCCAGAACGCTCAGATGCTCCCCACCTTCGAGGTCTCCAAGCGGAATCCGCTGCCCCTTCCCGCCCAGCTACTTCCTCCGAAGACAGCCGGGCTCCTTTGGAAAGGCAGGCATGCGCTCCTGCGGGGGGGGGAGACAGAACGAAACTTCTCCCTCCTCCGGGGTGGTGGCCATGGACTCGTAGGGGCAAATTCCACCTCTCGCACGAGAGGTCATTCTGGCTCCCCCAGCTCTTATTAGGGGCTCTTTAAAAAGTTATGGCCGCCACTGCTGTTCTCCGCTGCAGCTGCAACCACCGCGGGGGCGGGGTGAAACGTTCCCTTGCTTCCCTGAGCCCCGGGGTGCTGGCCTTGGAGTCATAGGGGCAAATTCCACCTCTTGTGCAAGAGGTCATTCTGGCTCCCCCAGCTGTCCTTAGGGGCTCTTTAAAAAGTTATGGCGCAGCTGCAACCACCGCGGGGGGTGGGGGGACTGCTGAGCTGCCCTCCCCGCCTTTTTCAGACTTCGCGCCGGAGTGCCAGGCCTGAAAAATGGCCTGCAGAGCCCCACCTCCTTTTTCAGGCTCCGCGCTAGAACGCCGGGCCTGAAAAAGGGCCAGCCGAATGTCAATTTCGGCCCCATTATATCCTATGGGCCATTGAACTCAATGGCAAAAACATAGTGTATATTCTGGGGGCTGGAGGGGAGGGAGTTTGAGGGAGAGGCTCCAATGTCGCAGGGTAGCTGCTGGAGCATCTCCCCAAGATACTAACCAAGTTTGAAGAACATTGGACCAGGGGGTCCAATTCTACGAGCCCCCAAACAGGTTGCCCCTATCCCCTCCATTGTTCTCTATGGTGGGGGAAAAGTAAAAAAAAGACTGTCCTATTGTTATTGATTTCAACAAGCTTAATAGGGTTGTCAGGTACCCCCCCCCCCGGGAATCCAAGGGGTGGGGTGGGAACTTAGTCACATTTTAACCTGTTTTTCAGCCAAAAAAAAAAAAAGGTTCCCGGAGCGGCTTCCATCAGTTTATCATGTATGCAGATATCAATTCACATTCACACACACAAAAAAAAATAGTAAAGAAAATCAATATAAGACTCTTTAGAACTGGTATATAACTCCACAGAGAACTGAGATCTGTTGGAATAGATCAGATAGTTGCTGGATGTGTCCCCAGTTTAATGCAAATGGTGGTAATGTCCCGATATTGTATCTTTTTGGGGGGAGGAAGTCTTATATACAATTCAGTTGATGCTTGAATATTCGATATCTGTGACCCACTAGCCCCGCTGCTTGGATATCTGGAATATCATGTTTCTGATAGTCATTGTGGAACTTATACAGAATAAACTCACTGCAGCTCATGATTATCACAGGAACTAATTGATGCTTTGTCAAGCATCCCATTGCTTATTAAGAATGGCTTATTAAGATCTGGACTGTGGCAGAAGAGACTATGTTCAGCTATGGAGGCGGAAAAATCAACAGTGACCGTCTTAGTATTCTGGAAATATGTTGCCGAAGGCTTTCACGGCCGGAGTTCATCAGTTGCTGTAGATTTTCCGGGATGTGTGGCCGTGGTCTTGGCATGTCACATCCCGGAAAATCTGCATCAACTAATAATATTCTGGAAATGTTTTCCTGATTTTATGTGAAAGGGGTTTAATATAATTTTGTATAATTTAGAATGTATTTAATAGAGTTTGAGATGCCTTTGGCAGTACTGTCATGAGAGCTCTAACTTGCTGGTAGTTATTAAAAAAATTCACGCTAATTGTATAAGCATACGGGAACGCAGAGGATTCCTGGCTTTGCTAGTTACTGAGCATCCGGTGAAGCTTTTCAGCTGAAGGTGTGTTCTTGTCTCTGTACAGGACAGTACTTGCATTTGTCTACTTATGGGAGAAGTGTAGCGTGAAACAGCAGTATGTCCAGATTCCTGTATCTGCATGCAAGATTTTCTGGAATTTGAATTTCTGTATGAAGTTTTTTGGCCTGAAATATAACATACATTGTATTGTTTGTGGGCAGGATTTGTAATATAAGTGAGTTGTTGTTATACTCTCTTATCCACAGTGTGTGCTTTGCCATTCCTTATTTTGGTTACTTCCCGCTTTGATTCTTTTATAAAAATTGTATTTCTGTTTGCATTGGCAGCATTTTACACATGCACAGGTTTTGAGGGGCAAGAGAGCACACTCCTGCCTAACACTCATGTCTGTGTGTGAAAGAGAGAAGAAGAAGAGGAAGAGAAGAAGATATTGGATTTATACCCTGCCCTTCACTACCCAAAGGTGTCTCAGAGCGGCTTACAAACTCCTTCCCCTTCCCCTCCCCACAACAGACACCCCGTGAGGTGGGTGGGGCTGAGAGAGCTCTTGACAGAAACTGCTCTTTTTTCAAGGACAGCTCTTATCAGAACTACGGCTTGCCCAAGGTCATCCAGCCAGGTGCAAGTGGAGGAGTGGGGAATCAAACCCAGTTCTCCAAGATTAGAGTCCGCGCACTTAACCACTACACCAAACTGGCAAAAGGAGAGGGAAGGAGGGAGGGAGAGAGAAAAAGAGAGAGAGAGAGAGCGCTACTATGGTTACCAACCCGAGATCTCCTGCTTTTACAACTGATCTCCAGACTACAGAGATCAGTTTCCCTGGAGAAAATGGCTGCTTTGGAGGGTGGACTCTATGGCATTATACCCTGCTGAGGTCCCTCCCCTCCCCAAATCCTGCCCTCCCCAGGCTCTACCCCCCAAATCTCTAGGCATTTCCCAACACAGAGCTGGAAACCCCTACCCGATACAGACTTGTTCAGCTAGTATATGAGACATCTAGTATTGAACCGAACAGGCCCAATGATTGGTTCACATCTGATTGTCACAGCTGAATATGGTAAGTTTGTCTGACTAATGTATTTGCTGCAAAATTCACAGCATCCCTAATGCTGTTATTCAGCAGTGTATTCATCTCCAGGCTTCAAGAGTGCATTTCCTTCCATAAAGAGTGCAAAGCTGATGCACACAGATGTAAACACTGCGTGCGTAGAAGACTCTTGCATTACATTTATTACTTCCGGAAAGGATGTCATAACATCATCACTAGAGGTGCTTGGAACAATATAGAATGGAATCTTTGCTGACTTCAGATGATTAGGGGCATTGCTTTCTTTATCCCTTAGACCATTGTTGTTCTTATATGTATGTGAACATGCACAAACACCCCTTGGCTAGGCTTGCCCCAGAGGCCCGTTCCCTGCCACCGGTGGATCGGGCCCCTGGGGGACCCCCACCCCGATGTGCGCGTCACCCGGAAGTGACGCAACCACGCCGGGCACGCTGGGGGCGGGGGCACGGTCATCCAAGGGAAAACTCTATGGTTTTCCCTCGGATGGTCGTGCCCCCGCCCCCAGCGTGCCTGACATCATCACGTCACTTCCGGGTGACGTGCGCGCTCCAGACGCTAGCCGGGAGTCTCCCGCTGCGGGGCAACACCCAACTTGGCAACCCTACCCTTGGCTGTTTGACATGGGGTATCAGTCCTTGTCGCTATTTTTCCAGTGTGGTGTGTAAGGGGGAACAATAAAAAAAATAGTGAGACCACACTTCTTGTCGCAGTATGACAAGATGGTTACAGGAGATTCTATAGATTAGGGTTGCTAGCTTCAGGTTGGGAAATTCCGGGAGATTTTTTTCAGAGGGGAGCTTGGGGGCAGTTTGATGAGGAGAGGAACCTCAGCAGGATATAATGCCATACAGTCTGATATCCAAAGCAGCCATTTTCTCCAGGAGAACTGATCTCCGTCATCTGGAGATCAGTTGTAACTCCAGGAGATCTCTAGGCCCCACCTGGGTTTTTTTTTTTTTTTTGCAACCCTACATAGTGCAGAGAACTAGTTTGCAAGCATTCACTGCTGCCAGTATTCAAGGTTGCTGGGTCTCTGCCATTCTGCTGGAATTAAAAGGTCAGTAGTTTGGTGGGCAGAGCTGAAAGCACAAGCTTTAAGACTTGGATCTTGTGGAAACTTGGCTCGGTCTTAGCCTCTTAAGGCAAAAAGTTTACAGGACGCCTTTGTACTTCAATTAATCCTTAGAGACCTTTTTTTAAAGAACACCCGGTTATACGTCCACCCCAAAAACTAAAGAAGAGCCAGTGTTGTAGTTAGAATGTTGGACTTGGTTCAGGCAGAGGTTTTATGACGTTCACTGAATGACTTTGGGAGAGTTACTGTCTCTCAGCCTACGATGCCTAACAGGGATGTAGGAAAGCTATAAATGAGAGGCGTCCATGTATGCCAGACCTTCTTGGTAGGTTACAAATAGGAGGCATATGTGAATATGCGTGGTTGTTAAGGGACAACCAATATGTGTTGGAGTATGCTTTCTACTACTGTTGCCTTATGAGATGCTCAAAAATGCCTTTGGGTGTTTCCATGTTGTATATGAAGCATGTTGTATTGAACATGGAGGAAAAACAGAATATACATCCTTAACTGATGCAAGGTTTGAATTCCCAGTATGGATCAATTTGAGGGACAGCTGACTTCGCCTTCTCTGTCTCCCAGTCCTTTTCTTTCTTTCTCTCTCTCTCTCTCTCTCTCTCTCTCTCCAAGAAACCATCATAGTGCTGCTGTTGCGCCGTATCATAGAATCATAGGATCACAGAGTTGGAAGGGGCCATACAGTCCAACCCCCTGCTCCATGCAGGATCAGCCTAGACTAGAGCATCCCTGAGAACAGTTTGTCCAGTCGCTGCTTAAGGACTGCCAGTGAGAGGGAGCTCACCACCTCCCTAGGCAGCTGATTGTACTGCTATGAACCAGTTGAATGAGCTGTGGTCCAGGAGGTCACCAGTTCAAATGTTAGCTCGGCTCCAAAGTTTTAGGCAATTTGCAGTGCAATCCTATGCAGAATTAACCCAGTCTGTGCGCATTACATTGCAGCCGGATCTCATCAGAGCTCGGAAGCTAAGCAGGGCCGATACTTGGATGGGAAACCACCAAGGCAGACTGGGGTTGCCGCGCAGAGGAAGGCCGTGGCAAACTGCCTCTGTTCATCTCTTGCCTTGAAACTCCATGTGGTGGAACGTCATGGGGTCACCATGAGTTGGTTTGCGACTCGATGACGCACTTTGGCCTTATGCCCATTAGACTGGAATAATTGCATAGGACTGCTTTGTTACTCCTCCTATCTCCCTTTCTCTCTCACACACACAAAAAATAGGGGGGATGATCATGCAAGCCTACATTAAAGGATTCACTGGATGTGAAGTGTTTTGCAGACTGCAAGCGCTGTATAAATGCCAAGCCTTAGTGGATCCGTAGTGGCCTGTGTATCAGATACAGCCCCTGCCACTGCTCCCTTTTGGGTACTTCTGGTGCTTTAAAATTCAGATACTGTCTATCATTTGAATGCAAACTCGGTAATTCAGAAATTCCAAAGGACTCACCGCTGCCCAATCAAGCCAATCTGCCGAGTTAAATAAAATGGAGAATGAAAGCGCTTTCTTGTCAAGCCACACTAATTCCCTGGGATTTCCAAGCAGGGGCTCGAGCAAAGATTGGCTGAAATGAGCCACAGAGAAACTGTGCGCTGTATTAACACAGCTCTCCCATACTAATAAGACATGTGAACGAAGATGACAAATTGCTCTGCCCGGGATGCGCGGAGCTTCTGCACTGTAAATTATTAGTTAAAAAATTTTTTAAAAAGAAAAGAAGCCGGCTTGGTAATGCAAGCAGGGTTACATTAGACATATTCTTCATTCTGTTTTGTTCATTTAATTATTTCATGTCAGCGTTGAGAACGCCAGCCGTCAAAGCGGGGAATTTGCATTCAGAGGATACCTTTCCAGCTGTGAGTGTCTCACCAGGTTGAATGAACTACATGGATTAAAGATGCGGGTGGCTTTTTTTTAAAAAAATGCTGGCTTCCCATGGGTGATAGATGGAAGTCTTTCTGGGCTAAGGCCGCTCTTTTTTACAGTAGGCTTTGCTTGCTTTTATGTCAACCTTTTACACCAGCAGCTGTAATATGACTCAAGCAACCCACGGAAGCAGATTGAAAGGAAAAGCAAGGAGAGCCTTGTGACTAGTTGGTCCTGTGGTTGGGGGAGTGGGTAAAAGGGAAGGCATGTGACAATAGGGTTGCCAGGTCCCCACTGGCCATCAGCGGGGGATGGGGGGAACAGTTGGCAAATCCAGGTTAGGAAACTCCGGGAGGTTTGGGGCTGGGGGTGGGGTGGGGCTAGTGTTGCCATCCTCCAGGTTTTATACTAGGGTTGGAAAATACCTGGAGACTTTGGGGGTGGATCCGGGAGAGGGGCGGGGCCTCAGCATGGTAAAATGCCAGAGAGTCCACCCTTCAAAGCAGCCATTTTCTCCAGGGGAAAAAATAAAATAAGCCCACCAAAGAGAACCACTGTTCTATGCCTTTAACATACTTGGTGTCAAGAATATTTGCATCGAGATTTTGTATTGTACTCACACCATTACCTACTGGTTTTACCTATCTTTATGGCATGCCCTTTACGTGAGCATGATGGTTGTGTAACATAAGAAAATTTGCATTATAAATATTATAAAAAGCACAGCCAAGTGTGTTAAAGTCATAGAACAGTGGTTTTCTTCGGTGAGCTTATTTTATTTTCCCCATTGTATTCACACTGAAGCCTGTCTTGTTTTTGGTACATTTTCTCCAGGGGAGCTGATCTCTGTCAGCTGGAGATCAGTTGTAAAAATGGGAGGTCTCCAGGCCCCACCTGGGGGCTGGCATCCCTAATTTATACTCCACCCTTCACTTGGAGTCTCAGAGTGGCTTACAACCTCCTTCCCTTCCTCTCCCCACAACAGACCCCCTGTGAGGTAGGTGGGGCTGAGAGGGCTCCGAGAGAACTGCTCTGGAGAGAACAGCTCTGAGAGAACATGTAACTGACCCAAGGTCACCCAGCTGGCTGCAAGTGGAGGATTGGGGGATCAAACCCGGTTCTCCAGATTAGAGTCTGCCACCCTTAACCAGTACACCAAACTGGCTCTCAATGAGGGGTACAATGCCAAGGAGTCCACCATCCAAAGCATCCACTGATCTCTGTAGTCTGGAGAGGAGCTGTAATTCTGGGGGGGTTCCCCGTCCCCAACTGGAGGTGTTCCCAGACCCCACCTGGAGGCTGCCATCCCTATGTAATGAGGCCATGCAACTGAAGGATACAGAGCTTGGATTTAATACTACATCAACAAGATCATGTGTTAATTAATCTGGAATCAATTCCTGTAAAATCGATTAGGATTCGTTTTAGATTGATATAGTGTATATTCCATAGGGTTGCCAACCCCGGGTCCGGAAATACCTGGAGATTTGGAGGTGGAGTTTGGGTGAGTGGGGAAGGAGGAGATTGGATTTATACCCTGCCCTTCATTACCTGAAGGGGTCTTAGAGCAGTTTACAATCTCCTTTCCCTTCCCCTCCCCGCAACAGACACCCTGTGAGGTAAGTGGGGCTGAGAGAGCTCTCTCGAGAAGTGCCCTTGAGAGAACAGCTCTGAAAGAACTTGTAACTGACCCAAGGTCACATCAGCAGCAGCATGCGGAGGAGTGGGGAATCAAACCCAGTTCTCCCAAATTAGAGTCCGCGTTCCTAACCACTACATCAAACTGGCCCTCAGAGAGACCTTGGTAGGGCATAATCAGCACTATTTTGGGGCAGGGGGAAGGCAGTTTAAACTGCCTTTTCTTCCCTTCAAGGGGGGGCTTGCCCGGCCTAGCCAAGGGAAGGCATGGGTGTGGCCTAATATGCTAATAAGCTGTGCTGTCAGGGGTGTGGCCTAATATGCTAATGACTTTGCTTTTGGGTGTGACCTATTATGCTAATGAGTTCCTGCTGGGCTTTTTCTACAAAAAAAGCCCTGGGTATAATGCTATGCAGTCCACCTTCCAAAGCAACCATTTTCTCCAGGAGAAGTGGAACGACTGTCTTAAATAAATAAATAAATGATTTATTTAGTCCAGAGATCAATTGTAATTCCAGGAGATCGCCAGCCTTCACCTGGAGGTTGGCAACCCTAATATCTGAAGTTCAGTGGCACTTACCAAAAACTCAGACAGAAGAAGACATCAGAATCCAGTTAAACAGAAATCTAAACCGCAAGTTTAAATCGAGATGCCTGTTTAAAAAAGGAAACCAAAACCACCAGTTGAAATAAATTACATGGCACAGGCCCTAAGAAGGCCTTTGCCAGCCTTGCAAAATGCCAGCAAGGAAGATTTAATAATAATTAAGAGCCATCAAGTTGCAAGTAACTTATGACAACCTCTCAGGGGGGTTTCAAAGCAAGAGATGAGCATAGGTGGTTTGCCGTTGCTTTCCTTTGCATAGAAACCCTGGTCTTGTTTGCTGATCTCCCAACCAAGTATTAACCATGAATGACCCTGTTTAGCAGTCATGCTGTAATGAGCTTGAGCTACTCTTGGCTGTTCAGGCTGCTAACTCGGAAAGTGCCTTCCTCTGGCAGCTTACCCATAGAATTGAAGCATCCACTGGGAAGAGCTTGTGTAGTTCTCATGGATGGCCACGCCTGCCAAATAGAGGGCACAGTAGTGGTTAATTAGCAGATTTAAATTAGCAAATGGCCTGATGTACAGGTAGGTGGTCCTTCAGCCAAGAAATGCAAAGCTGTATTTTTTTTTACTAAATGAATGCTCCTAGTTTTTATCATGGGAACCCCTAGGTACATTACCGTAACCCAACCTGAAAAACACGAAAGCGTGTACCAGCATAGCTAAGTAAGAACAGAGAACTGGGTGTAGATAAAAGAAAGCATTCCCATCAGCAGTATCTGAAGAAGTGAGCAGTGACTCACGAAAGCTCATCCCCTGCCACAAATTTTGTTAGTTCTTAAGGTTCTACTGAATTACTATTCATCCCTCTTTCTGTTCATCTTTCTCCCTCCTTTCCCCTTTCCCTTTCCAAAATGTCCGCTTTAAAGCAGGTGACCCAGAATTAGGGAATCGGACACTCACCCCAAGCTTTTCGGGGTGGGCTCAGGAATGTGTTCAGCCTGATGTGCGCCCACCACTTCTGGATGGCATCAGACCCTGCCCCAGCTTGTCCACATTACCTGGAAGCAGAGGTCATTTCGGGGGGAATCGTGGGGGATCGCAGTTCCCCGGGTGAGGTGCAGGGGGCGGGGCACATGACGAAGCCCCGCCCCCACTTCCGGCCGCCCCGCTTCCGGCCCTCATTCAGCCAGGAGGAGGCAGGAGAAGAGGGAGGGTAAGTTGCTTCCTCCCTGCCTCTCCCCACCCCTGCCTGCCTGGGTCCAGGGAGGGCCTTCGCGGGGCTTCCTTGCACTCCCGCCGGCTTTGCAGCTCCACTGCCGAGCCCCATGAGGGGCAGCCGGGACCGTTGGGGGCGGGGTGTGTGGCCTTATGACACACTTCCGGTGATGTCAGGGGGTGTGGCATATGCTAATGAGTTATGCTAATGAGTTCCCCTAGCTCTTTTTCTACGAAATGACCCCTGCCTGGAAGTGATGCAAGCACATCACTGACGCACTTGCATCACTTCGGGAAAACATGGGCATGCTGGGGGGCAGAGGCCAATGCCACGTGGAAGTGGCATGCACATGTTGCTTCTGGGTAACACAGGCATGCCGGGGCGGGTCCTGATGCCGCCCAAACCGGCTCTGTTCAGCCAGAGGTTTGGGGTTGGGATTCGGTCCAGGGTTCAGTCCGGGGCCGCCTGGCTCGCAAGTCCTGGACTGAACCAGGATTTCCTGGTCTGTGCCCATCCCTAGTAAATAGTTCCTCTGTGAGAGTGTGTTTGCCCCAGCCTTGAAACAGGCTGTGGTGCATCCAGTTATAGAACATTACCATTGCAGGGGACACCCTCCCCCAACACTGTATGGTTTGGGAGTGGCAGAGGTGGGATGTTCCCTTGAACGCTGTCCTGCCTATCTAGCTAACACCTCACTCAGCTCACTTGCCCAGGACAGGAAACCACTGGTAAAATAATGCACAGGCTCAGAAAATGGGTAGAGCAGGGCTGCTGATCATGGAAGAACTTGTCCTGTGGAATGGAAACAGCAAATATGCCATTGTCAAAAGTGGGGATTTTCACTGGCTCTGATGGACATGTAAAAAAGAACGAAAACAATTACTTTGCCTATTAACATACTTTGTACTGTAAGAATTTACAGTTGGACATGTTTATACATACATGTTTTACCTTACCAAATGTCTGGGTTTTCATGCAACTCCGGTTTTAACTGTTCTTGGGGTGCATATACCCTAATGGAAAATCAGAGAACTGCTCCTCCAGACCACATTTGCAGCAATTAGCTCTTGGGTGTTGTGTCTCATACTGTGTTTTGGCTGCCCTAACATGGAAATGTTAGAGTTCAGCCAACACAATTGTTTCTTTCAGAATCTGCAGTGCAAATAAGAAACTCTTTTTCCATAGGCCACTTGTGAAACATGCACAAATCATGGCTGGCTTGAGACAGCTTGCAAAATGAAGCGCTCCGCTTTCAGACCTGCCAATCTGGAAGAGTCACGGGAGTAAGATTTCAGCTAAAACTAAGCAGTACAGACATAACAGTTACAGATGCTAAAATTCTGCCCCCCAAGCTATTCCCCTCAGCTCTAATCAAGCTGATTACAACATATATTGTACCTTTGCTTCCTTTACAAGCATTCATTACAGCAACCCTCCCACACTCTGACTAGGATAAGAGGATTCAGATCTCCACTTCTGTTCTACTGTGTCCAGGCCTGTAGCCAGGATTTTTAAATTCAAGGGGCCTTTAAATAAGTCAGGGGGCATCTCTGCACACAGCCCTGCAGACACACCCAAGGGAGTGCCTGGGCTGGATGGGAAGTTGGGGGAGGCTTGGTGGTAAGTCAGGGGGCCAGGCCCCGAGATGCCCCACTGTAACTACGGGCCTGACTGTGTCTGACGAACAGAGCTCTGACCTTTGGAAGCTTACACCCTGAAAGTCTTGTTGGTCTCTAAGGCTGTGGTCACACACACTAAATAATTCACTTTCAATCCATTTTCAGTGCACTTCCAACTGGATTTTACCATGCGAACTGGCAAAATCCAGTTGGAAAGTGGATTGAAAGTGGATTATTTAGTGTGTGTGACCTCAGCCGAAGTTGTTACTGAATACAGATCTGACTGTTCTACTGCAGACCGGCACATCTACCTTCTGAAACAGTTGCAGACTGAAATTTGAGTCCAGTAGAACCTCAAAGACCAACAGAATGTCTCCAGTGATAACCTTTCATGAGTCAAAGCGGACTTCGCAAGATACACATGAGAACAAACAAAGATCTATCAGGTCTTATAACCAGGTCAGAAGGTGGGTGGGAGGGGTGTTACAAAGTAGGGTCAGGATGCAGAGGTACAATTCAAAATGTAACCAGCCGTGGTAGTGATGGTGGGGGGATAAGCATAGAGGTCGAAAATGCAGAGATTTAGCATCCGCAATGAGATAAGAATCTTATGTCCCTCTTCAGCCCAGGCTGCATCCGTTGTCCTGAACCTGTAGATGAAGTCTACCACTATGGACAAACACAGCTACCCACCTAAAACTATCTTCATGGATAGCTCCAGAACAATTAGTGTAAAAGATTACCAAGCTCCTCCTCACATCTAGTGTATGCTTATTCCATTCTCCCCATAATGCAGGAAGCCAACAGGATACCAGAGTTTTAGACGCTCTGTTCAGATATTTAATTTTGGGGCTCCAACTACATGTGATAGTCGGACATGTTATCTGAGAAGCTCCTGATATGGGCGGTGGCCATTTTGTGTGAAGCCGCAAGGTATGTATTTTCTCTGTTATGGTACGGTTTTGGTAAGTGTGAATGGTTCCTTCAAAGATCTGGTGCTCTATTTGCACATACCAAAGCTGTAATGCGTCTGGAAAATACACATGTAGCCACTGTCCACATCAGACAGTGGCCACCCATGCATATTGGGAGGATCATGGGTAGGGCACGCTTGCACTACAAATAATTGGGACAACAAAATCAAACCTTTGAATGGCTCTACTCTTTGGTGTAGTGGTTAGGAGCGGGGTATAAATCCAATCTCTTCTTCTTCTTGAAACTTGTTTTTTTAATGTCCTAGTTGGACACTCTTCCTCCGAATAAGCATTCCCCCCACTCCTACAAGCTTACCAAGTCCTTGCTAATGTAGGCAAACTCTACACGAACACATGAAGCTGCCTTCTACTGAATCAGACCCTTGGTCCATCAAAGTCAGTAGTGTTTACTCAGATTGGCAGTGGCTCTCCAGAGTCTCAGGCAGAGGTTTTTCACCTGATCTTTTTACGTGGAGATCCCTGGGATTGAACCTGGGACCTTCTGCATGCCAAGCAGATGCTCTACCACTAAGCCACGTCCCCTCTAGGTAATTCTTTCTGATGCCTGGTGATGTTTCTCTGGCTGGCAGGCAGAAGCAGGACAGCAGAAGGGAGGTGGTGATCTTCATTGCAGCATGATAACATCACTTTTGGTGCATCACGCTGGGGCAGTTCTTTAACACTTGCCCAGAAACTGTTTTGAGGCAAGTGCTGCAGCATCGCCTTGGTGCAATGCTGGTGCTACACATGGTGATAAAGATCCCCCACCCCGGCAAGTACCTGCACTCCCCCATCTCCCACTGGTTCCCAGGCTATGCCTGACAACTCTACCGCCTTCCCAAATCTTAGAAGGGGCTCATTCAGGGGTGTTGAATCAAAGTTGGCATGGGACATAACATGCAACAAGGAAAGAAGAGAATTGCTTAAAAAGTTTGTTGTGTGTATCTTGGCAGTGACATGTCCAGATCCAAGCACTTTCCAAAAGAACACAAAGAACACATTTTGGTCCCTAATATGTGAATTTGCCTGATACAGTAAACCACGTAAAAATGTAAAGGTTCCCTTGCTCGAAAGCCAGTCGAATCCGACTCTAGGGTTGCAGTGTTCATCTCCATTTCAAAGCCAAAGAGCCAGCGCTGTCCGAAGACGTTTCCGTGGTCATGTGGCCGGCATGACTAAACACCAAGGCGCATGGAACGCTGTTACCTTTCCACTGAAGTGGTCCCTATTTATTTACTTGCAATTCCTTGCTTTCGAACTGCTAGGTTGGCAGGAACTGGAACTAGAGACGGGAGCTCACTCCGTCATGTGGCAACTTGGGTCTTGAACTGCTGAACTACCGACCTTCCACAGCCTGCAATGGCTATTTTTGATTTGAACAGTTGTTCCTAGAAATGTGCTACTTCATTGGAATTATCTGTTGAATGCATTTTTCAGCTCCTGCGAACTAAGGCATTCTTAAGGAAACAAAGTGTTAGTTGCTAATTGCCATTTTCCCCGTAGAGAAACGGCATCTGGATTGTTCTTCTGGAGGCATGGCCTCTTCTGCACTAAACCATTGTGAAAATGAGCACAAAAACACATGAAAATTTTAATGCTTGCGCATGCATAATGCAGAGTGTTGTTGCAGAGCCTTCAGAAATAAAAAGAGTAATTTAAGCATCTCTTTGGGAAGAGCTATTAATACCTAGTCTTCAAGAGTTTGATTTACCGGAGAAAGCCTGGTGTGTGATCTTGTCTTGTGGAGTTCTATAAAGACCTGTAATGTTCTGAAATGCCAGTTACCTAATATTGTTTAAGATGTTCTTGGGTAAGAAAACAATCCTTCTGTCTCAAAGAAATAGAAAACCTAATAAACGTTAGTCAATAGACAAATTTTATCAGAGAGTATGAGCTGGGCTGTGACTGTGTGGTAGAGCATCTGCTTGGCCTGCAGAAGGTCCCAGGTTCAATCACTGGCATCTCCATGGAGATTGATCAAGATGGGTAGCCATGTTAGTCTGTCTGTAGCTGTAGAAAAGAGCAAGAGTCCAGTAGCACTTCAAAGACTAACAAAATTTTGTGGCAGGGGATGAGTTTTTGTGAGTCACTGCTCACTTCTTCAGTATCGGTGACTCACGAAAGCTCATACCCTGCCACAAATGTTGTTAGTCTTTGAGGTGCTACTGGACTCTGGTATCTCTGGCTGGAAGAATCAGGTAAGGAATTATGTGGAAGATCTTTACTTGTGATTGTGGAGAGCTGTTGCTAGTCTGAATAGACAATCCTGATCTTGATGGACCAACGGCCTGATTCAGTATCAAGCAGCTTCATGTGTAGTCATAATATGTACCTGTCTGCTTTGCCTTCCAGATGAATGTGTCTTACTTGTGGACCCACAGGAATTTGATCATCTTTATATGGTCTTACATGCATGGGGTTTGTAGATTCAATCCATGCTATGATTCCCTAATTTATTTTTTTTTAACAAGGATTAACTATCATTCAGATCAGCCCTAAACAAATTTGGGCTCCACACGTAGGTAGGCTCCATGTAAACATTAATCCACATATGTGGACATCTGCTAACTCTGGAGGTGGAATAGGAGATCAAACCTCCAGGGCATGTATGATCTGTCGCTACTGGAGAATTATCTGAGTTGGCCCTGTCTTTGTTTGCCAGAGAACGTATGTGAGATACCAAGTCTTTTATTGGACTTCAAGGCACTGTAAATTCATGAATGAGCAACGCGATAAAACTGCAGAGGCATAAAAGATATTCACTACTTCTCTGTCAAGTGTGAAGGAAAGTTGTTGTAGCTCGTGCTGCTTTACTGCACTTTATTTCTAAGAATCGTGTGTTTTCCAGGAATGGGACTGAAATCTCAACAAGGAGCTGGCTTCCTCCAAGGAATTACCCACATTTGCTTTTAAGGAGTTTGGGTTGATTCTAAAATCCAAGTAGAAAAAAAATAACTCGGTTATCAGCAAAGCATATGATATCTGTAGAGTGCTGCCTGAACCGCTTTTATTCCCGTTGTTTCTGAAAGCAAGAAGTTACAGGTTGTAATTCAGAGACTAGCATGTTTTGTGGACTTTCCAACCATCAAAGTTGCATGAGGGAGGATGGGGTAGAGAGCTGTTAGTTATATGCCATTTCAGTTAATTATTTCTATTAAGGTAGCAACTGGGGATTCCCAATGTTGATATTAGCATTTCTCCTTATTTAGGCAGCCTCGATTCCCTCACACATGCTAACAGATGCCTCTTCTCAATCTCATTTATTACATTGCATGCAAAATTGATTTTGGCTGAAAAACAATTTTGCCTATTAACTAGATACCTGCAGGGACCAGTGCAGAAGCAACACCGGTTATTTCTTAAAGATGGTCAAGAGTCTGGGTCCAGACAATAGTACCCTGAGCTCGTACATTTCCCATTAATGGATTTTCTTTGCTCTTCCAATCAATCATAGTCATAGTTAGTCCATTAGTCATAGTTAATGGTAATCAGCTAGAAGCTAAAAATTACTAAATTGAGGCTATCATACAGCCGCTCTGAGCCTGCCTTCACGGGGAGGGCGGGGTATAAATAAAATAAATAAATAAAATACTTGGGTTACATCACGAGAAGATGAGACTCACTGGAAAAGACAGTCATACTAGGAAGATCTGAAGGCTGTAGGAAAAGAGGAGGCCCCAACATGAGATGGACTGGCTCACAAAAGGATGCCATGGCCTTCAGTTTGCAAGACCCAAGCAAGGCTGTTAATGATAGGACGATCTGGAGGCTATTAATTCATAGGATCAGGGGTCATTTCCTGCAGGAGCACACAGGAGCGGAGCTCCAGCAGTAAAGAGCCCAGGGGGCGGGCACACGCAACAAGCCCCACCCCCTGCTCCCAGCAGCCCTGGGCCACAGGGAGCAAGAAGCAGCCAGGTAAGTTGCAGAGC
>NW_015159747.1:504271-517587 GCF_001447785.1 Gekko japonicus
CTTATTTCCTTCTCTTTCTTTCCCTCCTTCCTTCCTTCTTTTCTGCACAGATCTGTGCGTCCCTCCCCCCCATAGATAGCAATCCAAAACAGTTCAGTGGCAGTTTTAAGACCAAGGTTTATTCAGGTACAAGCTCTCCCTCCTCTGTGAGGGTAGATATGCACGTCCCCCCCCCCCCATAGCTAGCAATCCAAAACAGTCCAGTGGAGCCTGAGCAGTGGGTGTTTCCTTCTGACACACTTCCGGTGATGTCAGGGGGTGTGGCATATGCAAATAAGTTATGCTAATGAGTTATGATAATGAGCTCCTGCACCTCTTTTCCTACGAAATGACCCATGCATAGGATCATCATAAGTCAGAAGTGACTTGACAGCACATAACCAGAAAGAGGGAACCATCTTCAGCTCCTGGTTTCGAATCCTAAGTGTGTCTTTATCATGTTCCCAATCCCATTATATCATGAAGAATACCACCAGTGGACACTCCTAGAAAGGCAACTCTCATTTGACAGAGGAGAGGAATCTGTTTCGTCACTGACTGCTCTGCCGCCATTAACAAGTATGAAAAGTCACACTTTTCTATACATCTGTCCTTGGGACACCGCTTCATTTATAGTAAAGGTGGCTGCAAGATCCAATTAAATCAGATTTTATAATGGCACTGCAGTCTCTCAAATTGCTCATGGGACTGCGTCCCATTCAAAGGGACCTCTGACGAGCAGGCCAGCCAGAAGTTCCACAATCACTCATCTGAGCTCAGAAGTATACACTTCTAGGATCTGATGTAGGGTCTGGGGGGTGGGTGGGAATCTCTACATGCCTAGGTTGAGCCCAAAAGTCTGTCATTTGTGGCTCTCAGAAATAGACTAGGCCTTTAGCGATGGTTCTGAAAAGTCATGATCTTATGCATACTTATGTGGGAATAAGCACCACTGAACGTACTGGGATATATTTCTGATTAGTCATGCTTAGGGTTGTACTGCCAGTGCCTAGATTCACCCAGTCTGTGAAGACTTCTCTGTGTCATCTGTCATTCCCCCAATGATTCCAATGACCTTCCTGCCCTATGTTTTAATTGCTGGTTTTCTTTGTGTAGGTTTGTTTTTAGATCTATAGAGCTTGGAAGCTAAACAGGGCTGGCCATGGTTAGTATGCGGATGGGAGACCACCAAGAAAGACTGAGGTTGTTATGCAGAGGAAGGCAATGGCAAAGGACTACTGTTAACCTCTTGCCATAAAAACACTATGGTTTCAGGGTCACCATGAGTCAGTTGTGACTTGACGGCACACAGTTATTTACCTGGGTGTCCCAGACTAGCCCGATCTCATCAGATCTCAGAAGCTAAATAGGGCGGGCCCTGGTTAGTACTTAGATGAGAGACCACCAAGGAAGTCCAGGGTTACCGCATGGAGGCAGGCACTGGCAAACCACCTCTGAATGTTCTTGTCTTGAAAACCCTACAGGGTCACTGGAATACTGGTGTGACTTGACAGCCCTTTACGCACATGGTAGTTTTGGTTTTAATTGGTTTTATTATGTCTTTGATATGTTTTGGTTGTGATTGTTACCTGCCTTGCTGGCTCAGATTGGGCAGAAGGGTGGGATGTACATTTTGTAAATAAATAAATAAATAAGAAATACATAGATTTGAGTTTCATGGCTGCTGCTGCTGCTGCAACGGCACACCTCTGTTGGTTCTCCCCTCTTAATATTCCTGGTCATTCACCTTGCATCACGATGTCATCCCATGATGCAATTCTGTGCCTCAGCCAGTGGCAACCAATTATATGGGGTGGGAGAGTTCACATTGGGATGATATTGTGGCACCGGGTGAGTTGCCGGGTAAAGAATTTGATAGTCAACTGATTGCAGTGTCTATTTAGTATTGTCATGTATCCTTCCTCACACTGGCGATATGGTGGTCCAGGTCAACTCTTTGGGAACTGATATAGGTTAAAGCACCCTCAGTGTTCACGTACTGCCAAGACTGGATATCTTGATCTGGCTCATCTGGTCCTCTATATAGGGTGGACGTGCTGCCTCCATATGTGACAGTCCCTTAGCAGAACAGAATCGCTGCCTTCCAGAGATATAAACCAACAGCGTGCATGACTGCTTTAGGAGATAATGGTCTGCTGAGCTGCAGGGGCCTGTGCTGCTGATGTCCACACTTCACCAAGCCCTGCCGGGCTTCCTCTGTGATCAGCCTTGTTGCATGGAGGACTTCTGGAAAGTCTGTTGCCGTGTTTGATAATTAAAGCTTTCATTACTTTCACATTGTTCCCAGGAGTGCAGCTTCGCCAGGGGCCAGGCTCGTCATCAGGATGACACTAATTTGGCACTTAATGTAGGCAACAACTATCTATTTCTTTCCCTCCCCAGAAGCTATAAGCCTCGCAGAACCAGTTTCTTCAATGATGTTTATTGGGTTTGCTGCCTCATGTTAGCATTTATTAAGCTTTCCCCCACCTTTTAAAATAGAAAAAATGGTTGTCTTTGCCTATCCTTTGGGACTCTTGTTACATTTTAGTTCCAGTGATGTTTCTGTATTATAATAGGGAGAGGAAAGGGGAAGGGGACAGCTGTCAACGGAAAGTCAATGGAAATAGGGTTCCTAGATGTAGATGGCCCACTGGCAGGAGAATTTTGGGGGTGGGGATAAACTCTTCAGTGTTGCACCAGTGTGTGATGTCACCCGCCCATTTCCTCCCCAACAGCCCATTGAGTGGCAGCTGGAAATGGGAATGTTGTGTATGGGTAAGGGCTTTCCGTTGGCTTGACCTGCCTTAGGTTGCAGTAGAAGCCAGTTAAGGTTCTTATCCTACCAGCCGGAGACCAATATTTAAACCCTCCAAAGTCATTTCGACTTGATTTGCAGCATTAGAGATGGGTAAAGCATCTAAGAGTGGAGGCGCTGTCATAGAAGAGCTACTTGCTGATTGTTGGTTTGGCTCTAGGCTGTTGGGGTTCCACATCCAGGAGCAGTAGCCTCTGAATGCCGCTTCTGGGAGGCAACAGCAGGGCCTTGGCTGGCCCTCCAGGTAGGATTGTCACCTGCCTGCTGATGGTGGGAGAGCTTGTGTGCCTCGCTGCCATTGCCTGCTGCAGCTGGACGGCCGGAGGAAGCTCCCCAACGAAATGGGGGTGGGGGTGGTCAGCATCCCTGGCATGATGACATTGCATCCAGCACAACCCAGAACTGATGCTATCATGTTAGATGGTGCTGCAGCATTTGCCCAAAACTCTATGGTTAAACCATAGAATTTGGGGTGAATGACACAGCATTACACACACAGCCTGGTATGATGACATCCGGGGCTATTTTTGGGCAGGAACGCACAGGAACGGAGTTCTGGCTGGCTCCCAAACTGGCCACACCCAGCAGGAACTCATTAGCATAATAGGGCACACCCAACAGCAGGAACTCATTAGGATTGGCTACATTAGGGGTGTGTGGCCTAACATGCAAAGGAGTCCCTGCTACAAAAAAAGCCCTGGGTTTCGACAACAAACAAGGTAAACAGAATAAGAAGCAAAAGATTGGTGTGGCTGGATGACCACACTTCTGGTAACGCGGGGGTGTGGCCTAATATGCATTGCTGGAGTCTGGTGTTTGGGCAAAAACTCTATGGCTAAGCATGTTTTTACCATAGAGGTTTTGCCCAAATAAAAGAGCATTACCACGATGCCAGCATCTCTACGATATAACTGCTGATGCATGCTGGAAGTGACATTGCTGTATCGCCAGTGACAAGGCCTGGGCCTTCCTCCCACTCCTGGCAAGTCCCCGCCACCTCCCTGGGCAGAAAACGCTGGAGATTTATTTATTTATTTAACTTGTATCCCACCCTACCCCATGAATGGGCTCAGGGCAGCTCACAACACAATAAAAACAATAAAAACCAAGAAATAAAACAGTTAAACAATTCAACGATTAAAACAAGATGGCATTAAACACAAGTCATCCAACGTCTCCTGTGACATTTTAACAGGCAATGGTAGATGACTTGATATATAACAGTTTTTGATCCGATGGTGGAAGGTATCTACAGTATAGTGCCCCATAGATGATAAACAGTGTCCAGGAGGCAGGTACCAAAAGGCAGGGGCGGTTGAGACAGTTGAACATCTGCCACCTCACCTAAAGGCCTGGTGGAACAGCTTCATCTTACAGGCCCTGCAGCCCTGGCTGAGGCTAAGCGAATGTCTCTCAGCCCAGGGATTACCAGGAGATGTTGATCTACGGAGCACAAGGCTCTCCGGGGCACATATAGGGAGAGGTGGTCCTGCAGATATGCTGGTCCGAGGCCATGTTGGGCTTTAAAGGTCAGCACCATAACCTTGAATTGGATTCGGTAGTCAACTGGCAGCCAGTGCAGTCTGCCAAGCACCAGCTGGACATGTGCCCACAGAGGCATTGCCGTCAGCTGGCATGCTGCCACATTCTGCAGTAGCTGCAGTTTCCGGATCAGGTTCAAGGGTAGCACCACATAGAGTGAGTTACAGTAATCCAGCCTGGAAGTGACCATTGCGTGGATCACTGTAACTAAGTCCTGAGAGGTGAGATAGGGAACCAGCTGCCTGCTCAGTAGGGTTGCCAAATGGCGCCAGGGGGCGGGGAATCCCCCGCTTTGACGGCCCGCTTTTCGACGTGACAAAAATTGGGCCCGGGGGAAACCCCACCCCAGCGTGTGCGTCACCCGGAAGTGACGTCGCACGCTGTGGGCGGGGCCATGGCCATTTGAGGGGAAAACTCTTTGTTTTCCCCTCAAATGGCCGTGGCCCCGCACCCAGCATGCAATGTCACTTCTGGGTGACGCGCACACAGTGCGCGCACACCCAGACACCGGCCGGGAGCCCCCTGCTCCCGGCCAAAAGACATTTGGCAACCCTATTGCTCAGGCAGAGATGGTAAAAGACCAATCTGGCAACTGCGGTGACCTGGGCCTCTGTAGAAAGTGAGAAACCACAACTGATGAAAGTTAAAACAGAAAACTGAACATCAAGATGAAAGTAATGATTTCTGGGGAACTACATAATGTTAAGGTTGACAACGAAGAAACTGAACTTGTTCAAGTTTCTCTATTCCTTGGCTCCATCAGGGACCAAAAGGGAGACTGCCACCATGTAATGAGAAGGAGGTTGAAACTGGGAAGGGCTGCCATGAAGGAGCTAGAAAAGATCCTTAAGTGTAAAGGGGAAGGTGACTGGAGATGCACTTTTAGGTGAGGATGCCAGATCTTGCTTTTGAATATTCTGTAAACTGGCTGGATCTCAACTCTGCTTACGGCTCTACGTAGAATTTATTTTGTTAAAGTCTTTTCATCTCCTTCACCTGGCCAGATTTTACCTGACAGTAAAGAACTATGGTGAAGTTTTGGGTTATTTGGAGAACACTTGTAATCAGGGCTTTTTTTGTAGAAAAAGCCCAGCAGAAACTCATTAGCATAATAGGCCACACCCAATAGCAGAAACTCATTAGCATATTAGGCCACACCCCTGACAGCACCACTCATTAGCATATTAGGCCATGCCCACATGTTACCTAGAAGTGTGGTCATCCAGCCACACCCACCTTTTGCTTCTTATTCTGTTTACCTTGTTTGTTGTCAAAACCCAGGGCCTTTTTTTGTAGCAGGAACTCCTTTGCATGTTAGGCCACACACCCCTAATGTAGCCAATCCTAATGAGTTTCTGCTGTTGGGTGTAGCCTATTATGCTAGTGAGTTTCTGCTGGGCGTGGCCAACTCAGGAGCCAGCCGGAACTCCGTTCCTGTGCGTTCCTGCCCAAAAATAGCCCTGCTTGTAATGTAAGCTCTAGCAGAGGCTAAATTGTTCTATCTGAGCAAGACTTCAGCATTCAGGAAATGTTATTTTCATTCTGCTTCTGGATCTTTTCTTAAAGCCAATAAAAGTCAATAAATACAGGCCTCTCCATGGCGACAGTTCTCTTCTTATGAACTGCTGCATAAAGCAGTAAATAAATACAGGCCTTAGATGTGACTTTGAATATATTTTCTCGTGTCTCATTAGCTGGGCAAAATCTCTTGGAATTTCAAGATCTAAAAGATGGAGCTTTTGATTAAGGCAGGCAGAAGATAATTGAATACTATGAACAGAAGTGCTACATAAAATAATAGAATCACAGAGTTGGAAGGGGCCAGACAGGCCATCTAGTCCAACCCCCTGCCCAATGCAGGATCAGCCTAGGGCATCCCTGACAAGTGTTTGTCCAGCCGCTGCTTAAAGACTGCTAGTTACTGGCAATATCCCTTATTATTGTGTGTGTGTGTGTGTGTGCATGTGTAAAGTGCCATCAAGTCACAGCCATAGGCTTGCCAAGTCCCCCCGGGAGGCGGGGAAACCCCCGCCCCAGAGGCCCGTTCCCTGCCGCTGGCGGATCGGGCCCCGGGAGGAACCCCACCCCCAAAGCACGCGACGTGCTTGGTGTCAGCATGTTACCCGGAAGTGACGCAGTTGCGTTGGGCGCATTGGGGGCGGGGCCGCGGTCATCTGAGGGAAAACTCTATGACCCTGTAGGGTTTTCAAGGCAAGTTGCTAAGCAGGGGTTTGCCATTGCCTTCCTCTGCAAAGTCTTCCTTGGTGGTTCCCATCCAAGTACCATCTCTAATTGAGATCAGGCTATATTGTACCATTCTACATACCCATTCATTTCTATTGCCTGTAAGGTAAAGGTAAAGGTTCCCTTGCTCGAAAGCCAGTCGAATCCGACGCTAGGGTTGTGATGCTCATCCCCGTTTCAAAGCCGAAGAGCCAGCGCTGTCCGAAGACGTTTCCATGGTCATGTGGCCGGCATGACTAAACACCAAGGCGCACAGAACGCTGTTACCTTCCCACCGAAGTGGTACCTATTTATCTACTTGCAATTTCTTGCTTTCGAACTGCTAGGTTGGCAGGAGCTGGAACTAGAGACGGGCGCTCACTCCGTCATGCGGCGCACTCGGGTCTCGAACTGCTGAACTACCGACCTTCCACAGCCTGCAGTTCAGCGTCTTAACCACTTGAGCCACCGCAGCTCCTTGACAAAATATAATTATGAATAAGGGGTTGGATTCAAGAACCATGAGCAGAATAAAACCCAAGTGAAACAAAAGCTGCCCTGGCCTGGATGGGCCAGGCTAGCCTGATCTCATTGGCTTCAGGAAGTTGAGCAGGGTTGGCCCTGTTTAGTACGTGGACAGGAGATCTCCAAGGAAGACCAGGGTTGCTGCACAGAGGCAGGCAATGGCAAACCACCTCTGTATGTCTCTTGCCTTGAAAGCCTTACAGGGTCTGCATAAGATGGTGGTAATGTGATGCCATTTTCCACCACCAAAATAAAAACCCAAGGGCACCTTAAAGATGAACAGAAATTTTTCCAGCATGAGCTTTTGTGAGTCACAGCTCACTTCTTCAGATGCTATGACGAGGGAATCATTTTCCACGTTTATAAGGGAAATTATAGAAATGGGGGGGGAGATGATTTGGAGGCAGAGAAAGGCTACTTGGTATGAATCCCATCCGAATCACACCTGGAAGGTGTTTGGCATTCACACACCTGGGATTCACACCAAGCCTCTGCCCCAGCTCCTTCCTTTCCCCTCCCTTCAATAAATTCCCTTGTAATTTAAAATGGTTTCCTCTTCATAGCATCTGAAGTAGTGAGCTGTGATTCATGACAACTCATACTGGAATAAATGTTGTTAGTCTTCAAGATGCCTGGACTTCTGTTCTATTTTTCTACAATAGACCAACTTGGCTGGTGTGGAAAATGTTGTCAAGAAGTCACAGCTGACTTAGAGCAACCTCATAGGGTTCTCAAGGTAACAGACAAACGGAGGTACAAATGGAGGTGGTTTACCATTGCCTGCCTCTGCAGATCAACCTTCACCTTCCTTGGTGGTCTCCTATACACATTTTGAGCAGGGCCAACCCAGTTTAGCAGCCAAGATCTGGGCAACTTGGCTACCTTTCCAGAATAAAAACAGGCAACTGCACAATTTCAAAAATGTGTGCTAGTTCTCTTTTACATACTCTTTGTATAAGCTTTTCTGCGCAACCAAAAAAAAAAGGCCATATTTGGATTTAGTTTTGCTTTTCTCACATAATCTTCTAGCATGAGGTGTGAAACAGTACTTCCAGTCCCATACATTTAGGATTATTGGCTTAACTTTTTATTAGGATATTATATTCTGTGAAAGCAGATACTGGTGCATCTGTATCAGTAATTTCTCAGAATGCTTCAGCCAGTTTTGTTTAAGAGATTAACTTTTGGTTTAGCCTTTGAGAGATGTAATTAAAGTTCTGTGGAGCAAACAGATATCTTCTCACATTACAGCTCATGTGTTCAAAAGTCTTATTATGAAAGGACATGCTAGTTGTATATGCTGAGGTTGGTGAATTTATAACGGACTGAAATGTTTTCCTTCCTTCCTTCCTTCCTTCCTTCCTTCCTTCCTTCCTTCCTTCCTTCCTTCCGCCCGCCCGCCTGCCTTCCTGCCCGCCTGCCCGCCTGCCCGCCATCAATGTGCATGGTAGTTGACAGAGTGTAGGAAGACCAGTCCCCCAAAGTGTGGCCCCGGTCATATGGGCAGGAAAATGCGGGGGGGGGGAGCGTGGCTGTTTGCCTCGGAGGAAAATAACGCACGGTTGTGTGATCAGATGTCCCTTCGAGGTCCCGTGGAGGTCCTGTGGTTAGGGGGCAGGTGCCGATCACACGATGATCCTGCAGCGCGGCAAAGAAGCGGTGCGGCGCGATCACACCTGCAATTGCTAGGTGCCGCTTCCGTGGCAAACGGGATGGATTTTTTAAAAAAACTGAAGTTTGTGCATACGACGCCCCGTAGGCGGCAAGCCTGGCTGCGGTGGGAGGGGGCCTCTTTGTGCGCATGAGCCGTTGGGCGCTTGTGCGCATCCTGTGGAGACTTGGGGGGGGAAACCCTGTTCGCGACGGGACATGGGCAGGCGCTGGATGCCACGGGATTCCACTGGAAACGCGATCAGGCGCCTGCCCTTGCCCCGCAGTTTCCGGAAACTAGTACCTCGGAGGTACTAGTTTTTTACCCCGTATCTTCGGCGGGAAGCCTCGGGTTCGGCATGGGAGCTCTATGCTTCCCAGATGTGGTGGTGTGATCACGCCCGGAAAATCCGCCTATCTTCCGTCTCTGTAACGTGGCTAATGTTCTGTGTGACCGCAGCCTGTGACTGGGAATCTCTCCTTATAAATAATTGAATTTTCGGATGGCAATGTTCAATGCATTCCCAAATCAATTGGCTCCCTGATGTGTCACTCACCAGGGGTCTGTAGCCACTGGCTGTGTTGCCCTGCTGCGTTGCCTCATTACTGCCCACAGAGCTGGTGGCCAGCATCTCACCTTCAGTCTGCAGGGAGCCACCAGAGGGGATGGACGCCCCAGCGGGTGGAGGTGTAGGAAGCCCAGGCCACTCCTGCCAGTGCCGCAGCGGTTGTCGTTGTCTGAGGGTGACTGCAGGTAGCCACCCGCCCTGTGACCAGACGGGGCACGGTGTGCCACCGGGGTGGAGGGTGCTGGAGGAAGCCCACAGGCCGCTGCCACCCAGCCAGGCAGGGAGCCAAAGCTGCCAGGCTGAAAGTGCCAAGCCCAGAGGGTGGGGAGAAGGAGGAGGAGGTGACAACAGCGGAGGCCCCTCCCCGCCTCAGGCCGGCTGCGTGTGGGGCTGCTGCTACTGCAGCGGCACTTCCTGGGGGCCTCCGGGGAAGGCTCAGGGGCGTGCCCAGCTCCTCAGTGACGGAGTCACTGGAACACCATGGGAGTCCCGGCAAGCAGGCAGGATGGATGAGTCACCCTGTGGGGAACTTCTCTGCCCTGAAAGCCTAGCCCACTCTCGTGCCCACTGTGCAGCTCTCCTGCAGTGCCGAGTGGCTGCATTTCTTGCAGCAATTCTTTGCTTGCCTTGGCTGCCTCCTGTGCCAAGCCCAAGATCCCCCAGGAGCGCAGCCAGAGACAGCAGGGGCCCAGGCTGTGGAGATGCCCTGCTGAGCTTCCAGGGTGGCCGGCCCTTTGCAGCCTCCGTGAGCCATGTCGTCGCAAACACCCCCTCCAGTGGCTGCTCCTCGAGACCGGGTAGAGAGCAGGGGACTGGGGGGGGGGGATGTCTCACCTCTTTCTAGTGCTCGTTGTATTGTTTCTACAATGGTCCTTGCTCCTAGTCATAATAATAAAACCAAATACCTTAGGCGCAGAAGAATGCAGGGAAGAAAATAATGACTGTTACAAAATCTTTGACACTGTTTTATTGGATTAAATAACATTGGTAGTATCGATTGTTATTTGAGTTAGAGGGATCCAGTGTATTGCAGTTAGGGTTGCTAGCTCTCGAACTGACCTCTGTTGCCTGGAGATCAGTTGTAATCCCAAGAGATCTCCATCTACCACCTGGAGATTGGTAACCCTAATGGCAGTGCCAAATGCTCTATTTTACAGCAAATGGCTAACTATCTTTTATTCTGAGTTCTGGCCAACTTTTACGGAGGTCTTGTTTGAACTTAAGAATCCAATAATGGAGACCACACAGGTGTTTTTCTTAAACAAATAATCTTTTACTGAAGGATTTCAATATCAAGCATACAAAAACATCAGTCTCACTTCACAAGCGTACAAGTTTCCTTTAGCGTTATAGAAAGAATATAAAAATAGTTTCTTAGTTACTTGGATGGGGGTAGGTAGCTAGTTCCGATTTCTACTCACCTGTTCTGGAAATCTTGTCTGTGACAATGGGATTGGGGTAGAAAGGATATCTAGGGGTTTAATCTAAATCACACCTGCTAGAACCAGCCAGCAGAATGTGGACCTCACTGGCTGCAGTCCAAGAGATCTTAAGAATAGACAAAAGGGTTGTTGGACAGGAAGCTGGACATTAGGGGAGGTAGAGATTATAGAGGGCGTAGAGAGGGAAAGTGGCTAGCAAAGACCTTGGGTTTGAATCTTTGCTTTTATAGTTGATTCTCCAGGTGGGTGGCCCTTGCCAGCTCATAGTCCCACCTTTCTACAGATCCATCCCATAAACTCTTCTGATTGGTGCATGTGAAAAGGGGTTGGTACCAATGTTCCCTCTAAGCTGTGGGGTCTTGTGAGCAAAAATTCTACTTTGTGAGCTACTGGCATTAAAGTGGTGAGCAAGAGATTTCGCTGCTGGATAAACTAGTTTGCTCTGGAGCCCTCCTTCCTGAGCCGAGACAAAAATGTGTGAGCCGGAGGCTCGAGAACTGTGAGCTAGCTCACACTAACTCAGCTTAGAGGGAACACTGGTTGGTACTCCTATGGGAGGGTCAATATTTGAAATACTATCATCTATCTCATGGAATACCATTTGGCTAGGTGTGAACTCTTATCTTCCTGTTGACCCTTTGAAGTACAGATGAAGCTGGCTCTTTCCAGGCACACAGGATGTAGTAAACAGGATGCTGTTATACAAATGCAGATCTGTTCCATGTCTCTACGTGACATCTCGTATCTCCAGTAATGGGGGAAACTCTTCTCAAAGTTGTTGTTTCTGATCACAATGGCAAACCATGTGCTCCTTCTTCCCATGATCCTCTGAGCTGAATGTGTGCTGCTTCATTAACATAGAAGGCAGGCAAGTCTCTCCTTATGTGATTTCTGTCTCACTACAAAGGATGCCAACAGCTTCTCTTGGCTCATGGTATACAAATGAATGCGCACAGTCCATGTGTGTTGCCTTGCATAGCAGATATAAATCCATAAATAAGTCTGTCTCGTAACAGGTAAAACTGATGGACTCCCTCTGGGAAGGCTGGAATTCAAACTGAGCACTGGGTGACTTAAGGCCTCTCCCTCTCTTCCCTTCCCATTCCTAACCCGATGTGGCTAATTCTGTTACCAGGGGACCACAGTCTCACCCTCTGATGGGCCATGTAGGACCATCAGCTGTGCTTTGCACTTCCATCTCCCAATGGCTGATGCTGCTACAGTCCCTGCTGTTGTGGTTTCTAACGTGTCCCATTTTTTGCATGCATGACAGAGTCAGAAACGGCAGGGGTAGCACGTGGTGGTCATGTTTCGAATACTCAAGATCGTAAAACGACGTGGCCCCTTGGGCTAAGGTGCTGCCGGTAGTAATAAAAGGAAGGGAGGATGGGTAACTCCATGCACAGTTAATCTGGGAGTAAATCCTGTTGAACTCAAGGTTGCTATAAATGTCCTGTACATAGAACGGGGCTGTAAGAGTCAGGGGCTGGGCTGGACGGACCAAGCTAGCCCCAGTCTCATCAGATCTTGGAAGCTAAGCAGGGTCAGCCCTGGTTAAGACTTAGGCGGATTCTGCATTGGCCTTTCCTCCACGTGGGAACAGAAATTCCCCTCTGCATTGCATGCAGCTTTTGCTTCCTTTGATCATCAGATTTGATGGTACCTTCTGCATAGATTTATGGCCGTTTTATGGCCGTTCAGGGGTGACTTTGCAGTCAGTACAGCGTTGCCCCGAGGTATCTGAATGTGGTTTTGAGCAAATGCTAGATGCAGAATCGCCCGTTAGATGGGGGATCACCAATGAAGTCCAGGGTTGCTATGCAAAGGCAGGAAATGTTCCTCGCTTGCCTTGAAACCCCCACAGAGTTGCCATAAGTCAGCTGTGACTTGACAGCACATGAGAGCCAGATTCTCACTGATAGTGATATATATGTTTAGGTGGCCCATAGCTCATTCTCATTAGAGGGAAAGGCCAGCAACGGGGAAAGGCTTCCTCCCAATTTATCCACACCCTGCAGCCAAGAAAGATTCATCAAACCTGCAGTAAATCAGAGCTTGAAGATCTGTCTGTAGCAGCTGTGGATCATTAAAAGTTAAAGGCATCCATTTATGCTTGCAGAAAGTGGGGCCTTCTGGTTGCCAGCGCATGCCTCCCTCCCATGTTGTTGCAGAAGAGCTAGCCTTTATACGGGCAAAGAGACCGAGAGATAATTTAAACATGTTGCTTCCATATAACATATTCAGACAAGGGGAAACTCTTACACTGAAATTTGCATGCAGCTTGCTTCCTGCCGTTCCCCGGGGCTGTTCGGCAGCCTCTCAGTCTTTTCAGTACAGCTCTTCGACAGGTTGACTTCTCTTTAGGTCTCTGTTAGGTGAAATCGAAATCCAATCAATTTTAGTTCAGGAATTCTTGTGGCCCTTTCTTATGCGCCCAGGGTAATATCAATTGCTACTTTGGGGTCAGAAAGGGATTTTCCTCCAGGACAGATTGGCCTAGAGATCCTGGAGGTTTTTTGCCTTCCTCTCTGGGCATAGAGCAGGGCTCACGGGGGGGGGGGGGGGGGA